>NC_056741.1:590023131-590103131 GCF_019279795.1 Protopterus annectens
TTTCTTTCCTTAGGTTAAGCAACCTCAGATTTGTAATATTTAAGTAAGGAAAATATAGCGGTATGGGACAGGTTTTAACCCTTGGTAAATACAATACCTGACTGACAGTTTCTTAGACTCAATAAATATAACAATATGCCATTTGGTAGAGTTATTCTCTTAACTGCTATTTTGGCAAACAGCATTCATCAAAATGGCATGATCCTGTTTCAAACCACTTTGTTTCTATAGAGTATAGGATTATGGAAGCATAGCATTACTGTTACTGACTTCATTTAAATCTTCCAAAAATCAAATCTATAAAAGGCACAGCAGGAGGGGATAATGTTCAGTCTTTGAAAGTTTCATAGGTTACACTCACAGTATAGTAATGTAGTAGTGTAAGAAAAGTTCAAATGGATATCAGTGGGGATTCTTACATACATCTATCAATTGTCATGTAGAATCTCTGCTGTGACATTGTTCTTAGCATCAAGACATACAGTTACTACCTGGTAAATGCTTTTTGTATAACTCATGAGTTTGTGTTATTTACTGGGTGAATGCCAGGTGTTTTTAATAATTCTAAATTCTCACATATATATTAATTTTATTCATCCCATTGCATACTTTGCAGGTAACCATATACTGCTTACTCCAATTATTTCTTAGTGTCCCCAGTATTAACCCCCCCAGAGCTGGGACTGCCTTCGCTATAGGATTGCTGTGAGTCCCTCCCTCCCAGAATGAGTGAGCTTCCAAAATGCCACTCTGTCCAACCCAACCCTCATCCCCCCACCCCTCCCCCACCCATGGCTTCTGCAGAGCCTGAGTTACTAATTGATATCAGGTTGTCTGGGTCACATTCAGGGCTTCATCCCTCTGTGCCACATAGCTGTCATTCAGGTATTTTGGATCACTCTCCATTTCTACAGATTTCTAAAGTGCAGTTTTCCATGGTTTGTACTGCTTCACCTGCATTTCTAAGATGATTTCTGGTATGGCTAACAGCATAATCCTCTATGTGTTGTTTTACAAGACAACTTGGGAGATATGAAAGGTGACCATTAGCTGATAATTCACCTCATCAACCTAATCCTCTTCATAGTATGCTATAACAGAAATACAAAACTCTGCACAATGTCAATTTATTTATTTTATTTTATTTTACATTTGTTGATCAGTGAAGTCAACCTGGGCACAAAAGGTCCCTTTACAGTAAAGGCCCCAAGGAGAAAAGCTTCAGTATATGAAGTACAAACAAAATCTTTTGAGTTATACAATATCAACACTGTCTAGCAAAATATAATTAACATAAATTTTACAATGTCAAAATGGATAAGCCACAAAGTAATAAAGTTTCTTATACTAATTATATTCTATATAGATACAGTCAAATAACTATGCAGTAGGATATATGACATAATGCAGAGTACTAAGTTATTTACAAAGGATGGAAAGCAAAAAGTTGATTTAATTATGAGATATAAATGGTAAAAGAGTTAAGAGAGGCACAGGTAGAAGGTCGGGTAGGTGAAGGCAGAGTGATAGTTGATAACACAGTACAGAAGAGCAGAGGTATAGTAGAAGAAAAGAAAGAAGCAAAGATGTTATACTTCTCCTGGAGATGTACATATAAACATATTTTCTTAGATATGTTTTGAATGCCTGTTGGTTTTCAAGAAGCCTGAGAGCATGTTGGAGGGCATTCCAGAGGGTAGCTACAGAATTTGAGTATACAGAGCCTCCCGATGCATTTTGGGCTTTAGTGATAGAGAAGAGAAGTTTGTCTTTAGAGTGAGAAGATTTGGTAGGGTGATAGTGAATAAGCATGGCTTTTAGTGCTGGATAATTATCAGGCTAGTATTTTTCCACTGCACTCAATAATTGTCTTGATCAGTGCTGAGTACAAGGGAGTGATTACCTCTTTAGAATGTGATGATATTCCTTTGGCCATTAGATGGACTAAATAAAAGGATTTCCTGGCAGCCATTGTCAAGTTATGGTCAAAACAGAGAAAGCTATTATCCCAAGTTCCCAAGTCCTTGTGGTGAATCTGGTGAATTGGGCATACTGGGGCAATACAGCAATTGCCTCATGTACACAGACAACCCTGTCCTCCTACCACCCAACACTACAACCTGTGAGAGTTGCACTTACATAGCCAAACTGGAAGCAAAGCTCTCTCCACCCAAGATTGTGCTAGACAGTCAAGAGGAGAAGGTTAACACCCGCACTACACCTCAAGCAACACATAGCCCTTCTAAATTGACACCACCAACACCCACACATAGCAACACTAAATCAACATATACAGAGGCCCTTACCTGTAATCTGCCTAAGTAACAAGGACCTCCGAAGCTGAAACACAAACAAACACCGATCACAACCAAAGTGTCACATAGCTCACAACACCAGTGTGCCACCCAGCAACAGCCCCTAAGGCAAGATAACGTACCAAACACTTTAGTCATAGGTGACTCTATATTCAGGCACACTGATGTCCCACTCACCAGACTGAACAAGGAGAAAATTACAGTGAGCTGCCTGTCAGGTGCCAGGATCCGCCACATAACTCATGCACTCAAGTCACTCCACAACAAGTACAAATATGACTCTGTCATTGTCCATGTTGGAGTGAATGACTTGAGATGTACCTCCCTGGACTACATAAAAAGAGACTTGGAAGTGCTCTCGGATCATGTGGCCCAGGCAGGTATGACCCTAGCCCTGAGTAGCATCCTGTCTTCGCCCAGAATGATACCACAATATAAGGACAAAATGATTGACTTCAACAATTGGCTAAGCTTCTGGTGTCATCAAAGGAGATCCAGTATCTGTCTGCCTCGGACGACATGATCAACAGACCACAATGTTTTGCCAGAGATGGTCTGCACCTGTCACCCCTGGGATTTAGGTTACTGGCTAAGGCTCTTGCCACCCCTATAGTGCCTTTTTTTAGGCAAAGTTCAAAGGACAAAACCACCACTGTAACAGGTACAAGCATGCAAAATCTCAAGGTAATGCTACTCAATGCTAGAAGTCTAAACCTCAAAATTCACTATCTCGAGGCACTCCTAAAAATGGAGAACATCGATATCTGTGCAGTAACTGAGACCTGGTTCAAGGCTCCAGAGAGCACCCCTGCAATACCAGGCTACAACTCTTACCACACTTTTCAGCCACCAGGATCGAAACACTAAAGGTGGAGGAGTGTCCATATTCACCAAGGATATTCACACCACCAGGTTAGTTGCCCAACACAATGCATCTGCAATTCTCCAGGTGCAACTAACACTAGGTAAGACTGCAATCAAAATTGTAGCTTGCTATAGATCCCCCACCATGCACCAAGATTCTCACTACACTTTTCTAAACATACTGGAAAATATTAATATACAACCAAACACCCTAATACTGTGTGATTTCAACTGCCATTAACTAGGAAAACTACTCGTGTACCAACACCTTTGCCCAACGGTTCTTGGAATTCATCAATTCCAATGCCCTGGATCAACTAAACCATAGTCCCACCAGGGGGCTCCAATATCCTAGACCTGGTCATTACTAACATGGGAAATCGATGCTCCACACCTATGGTCACCTCCTCGTTGGTCAGGTCAGACTATAAGCTAATCACCCTTAACATCCACATCTCACCCCCACCCCACCCCCCAGTAAGGAAACCTCCATAAAAAACTTCTCCAAAGCCAACTTCATGCTACTCAAGTCAGAAGTTACAAACTACATGACACCCATGCAGACGGGAACTGAAAGTTCGATTGCTGAGTCCTACATTAAGGCACTGTACAATGACATCCACTCATGCATGAATCGTGCCATCCCAAATAGAACTAAGATGCTCTCATCCAAAAAAGGAAGCCAATCTGGTGGTCCCCTGCCATAAACAAACTTTACAACAAAAGGAAGAAACTGTTGCAGAAAAGAGGAAAATCCCCGGATGCAAAAAACTCCCTTACCAGCCTCAGTAAGAAGCTGAGATCCCTCATAAAATCCTCCAAAGCTAGTTATGTAAATAAAATTGCTAAAGATTCCAAAGACAACCACAGGGCATTCTATAACTATGTCAAGAATCTAAATGACAATGCCTATATCTACTCTGAGCTATAACAGAATGGCATTAAATATACTGATCCCAAGGATATTGCCAATATCCTGGCAGATTGATTCAGTGCCAATTTCACCCCCCTCTCACCCCTAAATGGCCCATCTCAATACTGGAAGATTGCCAAATTCCGGTAATAACGGCCACACAGGTAAAACATGCACTCTCCAAAGCTAAAAATACAGCATCCATGGGACCGGATGACATCCCGGGCTGTGTACTACATGAACTACAAAATGAACTGGCACCTCACCTAAGTGTCATGTTTAATCATACCTTCACCCCAGACTTCGTGCCCACTGAGTGGTGCACAGCTACAGTTATCCCACTCCACAAGTGGGGATCCACCTTGGATCCCGGGAACTACTGCCCCATCAGTCTGACAAGCCTGATCTGCAAGGCGATGGAACATATTATCATGGAACTTATAAACAAAGACACTGGCCACCTTAAAACACTGGACCCCACCCAGTTTGGGTTCGTGAAGGGCCGATCTTTTCTACTGAACCTGACTGACTTCTTCGAATCAGTCTCCAGGGCCATGGACACGGGTAATGCAGTCCACACAGCCTATATGGACCTCGCCAAGGCCTTTGACACCATCCCCCACTCTGGAATCATAGATAAACTTACTAAGCTGGGCATTAATCCCTACATCACTCGATGGGTTGCCAACTGGCTGACATCTACTTCTCCGAAGTACAGGCCAACACTAAGGGACTCTGGCTAACAAAGTTCACAGATGACTGCAAACTGGGAGCCATTATTGAATCCCCAAATGATGTGGTTACTCTACAAAAGGGCCTTACAGAAACAGATGCTTGTTGCCAGAGCCATGGGCTCAAGCTCAATGCCAAGAAATGTATAGTTATCCCCTTTGGGAAAAAACATGTACCCGTCAATTACCACATATGTGGCAGTAGACTAAACACCGAAAGTATGATAAGAGACTTAGGGACACAGGTGGACAGTGGTCTCACCTTCAATAACCACATCGCTACAACAGTCATGAAATCCTTCTATGTGGCACACCTCATCACTAAGGGCTTTTCATCCAGAAAAAAAGGAGGTCATTGTCCCACTGTACTCATCCCTCATTAGACCCATTATAGAATACAACATCCCATTTAGTATGTACCTCTCAAGACATCTGCAACAACTGGAAAGGCCGCAGAAATACCTCACTAAAAGAATCACAGGCCTAAAGCAGATGACCTATGCTGACTGCCTTAAAAAACTCCAGCTATACTCTGACACATATCTTCTACTCCGAGGCGATCTCTGCTTAACATACAAGGCCATGTCAAACCCAGAGCTGTTGGACATGCTACACTTAAATAAATTCCAATCCCTCAGAGCCACACGCTCCAGGGATCTAAACCTTGTCATCACAATAAACAAAACATGCTGGAGGGATAGGTTCCTGACCCAGAGATTCCCCAGACTCTGGAATAGACTGCCCATACATGTCAAGCAGAGCACCTCCTTGGCCTTCTTCAAAAGGAACCTTGATGATTGCCTGGGAGAAAGGAAATTCACCCCAGGGATCACGTCAGTCACCCTGCTAGACAGGGCTCCAAGAAAGTAAATAGTGTGGGAAGAAATAGCCAGGGAATTGTTATGGCTAGGCTTGTATAGGCCCTAGGGCCGATAGCCTAGTGCCAACCTATAAACCTATGAACCTTGACAAAATTTTTGTTTTGTAGTGTATCGTCTATACTGTATGATGAAGGGAGGTGCTGTCTATCAAAAATGATAATACTATACTTTTTAACATTTGGGAAGAGGAAATTTAAAAAACAAATAATAATCTATTTATTCCCAGGCCACTACTACCCCACATGCAAGCTATAGAAACCTTTTGCGCACACCTTTGAGCAAGGCCAGTTGTACAAGAGGTGGATCCAGTGCAGAAGCCTTTACTAAACTTGTGTCAAAATCTATTTCTACAACCTGAAATTTGGACACTGCATTTAATGTCTTATTTTCAACAGATAATGACTTGTAATGTATGGATCACTGTGATTATGCACCATTCTTACATCAAAAAGGTTCTTAGCAAGCTTTTATTATGCACCTCTTACTACTGTTAAGCTCTAGCCAAGCACTAGTGCATTACAGCTATCTGCTGCCACCACAAAAGAACAGTAGGAAACTGCTAAACACTTCAACTGGACATTTTTTTTAAGCCAAAAAAAACACAAAATGTACACCGTTGAGAAGTATAATAAAGAAACTGCTCATGTGATTTACTTATTAAACTTCTCAATGGTGGACATTTGTTGTTTTTTTGGTTCTGATTTTTCGGTGTTTTTTTGTGTTAGGACTTTTTTTTTTAAGTCTGACTGAAGTGTTTAACAGTCTGAATGATGTATTAATAGCTTCCCACTGCTCCTCTGTAGTGGTTGCTGCCTGTTTGACAACAGTGTGTTACAGCACTACTGCCTTTTCATTTGATGTTTGAGCATATGGCTATTAAATCACATACCATGCAGGTGCAACATTAACTTCATTTGCGATTTCCAAATATAACTCATATTTACACAGTATACATCTTATGTCACAAATGTACTTCTGTTATGATGGTAGGCAGCTAAAAAAACTGCTCTTTTAGATCACCAAGTGCTCCTTTTGCCTTTCACCCCCCCCCCCCCCCACCCAGCCTTCTGTAGGTTCTGGCACCCCTGACTAAGTGCAGTATTTGCTATTTTAAAAAAATCATCCCATGCATACCAGTTAACACTGAATAAAAAGCCTCAGAATATTTACTGATCAAAAGTGACAAAGTAAAGGGAACGGCAGGTAATGCGATCGACTCATAAGCTAAAGAGCAAACAGAAAGTACCTTCCCATCAACACTTATCCCCACAAATTAAAAGGGGACTTCTCTGGAAAACAGTGCTTGTCAGGGATATCTCCATTACATCCATATGATTCCATAGCATATTTGTTTATACTGGGCAACATAGATCATAAAGAGATGTTCCATTATTTTCCAGCATGCATGCAGTCATGCTGCGAAAGAAAGCAAATGGAAATTAATTTAAAATGTTATGCTGACTTGCAAAGCTTTGTAATATGACAGTTTCATGAGTGAAAGCAGGTCCATAGGAGTGAAGGAATTTTTTAAGGTACAGCATGCTAGATTGGACATGCATATAGAAGATTACAATCAGGTCTCTTATCAATCCAGCTTGTTATGTGTTTGAGACATTGATACAAAGAAATTGACCTCGAGTGGTATTGCTTTTTGTCAAAATAGGCTGGTATAAACACACACACATGCATATACAGATGGATAGACAGACTGACAGATAGATAGATAGATAGATAGATAGATAGATAGATAGATAGATAGATGACATAGATATACATATCTGTGTGTGTGTGTGTGTGTGTGTGTGTGTGTGTGTGTGTGTGTGTGTGTGTGTGTGTGTGTGTGTGTGTGCATGTACATTATTCTACATCATGTTATACCTGCATAAACAGTGTCAGAGGAAAAGGAACTAAATTACTGCCTTAGGGCGGACCTGTCATTACAGTTTTAAATTTCGTCTGTACCTTCTATGAAAATAAGCCTGTTCCTCTGCTTTCTATCCTCACTATTCTGAGGAATATATTCTCCTTTATTCACTGTAAATGTCAACTAAAAATGCTTTTGCTTAGAAGAGGAACTTTGTACTTCCCTAGATGCTGTTATGAATCCTTGCATATTACTAGGGGGCACATTTTTCTTGGTGCAGTGTTACTTTGCATTGTTTATCTTTCCCGTGCAAATTATACTTTAGTATATAAAATGTTTGAAAATAATTTGTTTTGTTTTTGGTACATTACAGTACTTAACATGACAATATTATAGTATGGTGATCAGAGCAAGTGTCATATACAGCTTAAAAGACCCAATGTAACGTTTGCTGCAGCACTTTTGTAGTTAGCAGACTATATAAGGAAAATGAGGGTCAATAAACAATTGGAAATGAAGTACATGTAAAATACATGTTCCAGGTGTTATATTTTTTCCAGTTATTTGTTTAATACATTTTTACCTGCTTTGGTCCCTGGTTGTGGGCAGGTAAGCAACCAGATGCTTTAGAGCACTGAGGAAAAGGAAGGTCCTGAAGATATACCCCTCAAATTAATATGATGATTTGGAAGGAAGAGAATGAACCAGTCAGAAGACAATAATAGGGAGGTGGCAACAGGCAAACAAACTAAAGAGTAAGGATCAATTGCAGAAAGAGTTAAAAGGAAAATAAGCCCTTAAGAAGAAAGCAAGACATCTTACCAGGGCTAAAAGGCATAAGAAACCCCCCAAAGCCTATACAGTCAAGTAGAACAAGTAGAGAGCAATGTGAGAGGAGACAACATAGGGGAAGACAGAATAAAAAGCCATGAGATTAAGAAGTGCACCTAATTGACCTGAACCAGTGCTGAATGCTCCCCAAAAGGACCAGTGTTCGATTAGCAGCATGGTCACTAGAGGGACTGGGAAGGGGGGTGGGTGTTAGTGAGTGGCATAGCACTGCAAGCAGGTTACTCTTATTCAGAAGGTTGTGTATGCATGGAAGTGTGCATGCACCTTTCAAAGGTAGCCATAACAAACCTTGCAAGGTTGCCATAGGGTGGTAGGTTGCAGTATGTTCCTCAATAACAATGTATTACTATACCAGCATCCTCAGTTTCCTCACCATGTCCTGATAGGAGGGGTCAGTTAAAATTTGGGGATGGCTAAGGTGGGCACGGTATACCTGGTGAATGAGGAGAAGAGTTGGTGACAGCTGGCATTCAGCTGTGGGAAGCTATGGCAGTCAGTTGTGTGAATCTAAGAGTAAACAAAAAAAGTGCATCTACATGTGATAGCAGAACGTTTCACTGCTTCTTCTAAGTGGCTATATTAATCCTGCTCCTTGACATAACAAAGTTACACTGGTTAGTACAGTAGATGGAAGGAACAAGGTAAAGGAGCTTGTTTTGGCTTCTAGTGATGGATAGTTAAATGGCCAAAGACAGTACACTATTCTTTAAAACAGCTTTGTACCTCACGTACAGGTTTGGTAAAGCACATTGATTTTTTTCCTTCTCTGGAAATTCAGTCTGGGCTTGGAGGACTTTAATGGAATAGCACTTGAAAGTTAAAGCAATTTCTAGGGCAATGCCCAATGGCTGGACATAAGCAAAGATAGATGAACTAAGAAAACCAAGGCAAAAAGAAGAAGGAATGTGATCAGCACAGAAATGGGAGTGAGCAAGAGAGGAGCAGAAAAAAGCAGTGATGTGAAAGAAAACAGGAAGACAGGGATCACTGTTGGATGTATGGTATAATAAGGGAAGTACTGCTGGAAACAGATCAAAACGAGTCAGAGAGGGAGAGGTGATGGGGCAGTAGCAATGATAACAACTGCAAATGTGGAGCAGGGCAGTACAAATCAGATGAGGGGAAACGCAGCACAAGTAAAAGAATGATGGTCATTTTAAGAGGGAACACACAGCAGAATAATACTGAGAAGGAAGGAAGGAAATAGAGGGGATATAGTTAAGGGGAAGGTAGGATAGGTAGTTCAAAAGTATCTTACCAGCTTTTGTCTGTATTACCAGAGGAATTAAATGGAGGAACTGATGAAAGAGAGAGAGAGATAGTAATACAGGTTTAGTGCCGCTCAGGTTTCACACTACTGAGGGCTGGACAAGAAGTGTCTATACATTGTGGTCCATGTATATAAGTAAGGTCGATGGTGCACTAACTGCAACCCTAACCATAATACTAATGCCCTACCCCTAACCCTAACAGTAAGCACAATATTGCTTGATATTTGCTATTTTGTACAATCAGTATTCGTACAGTCAGTGATTTGTGACACTCATATTTTTTTCTTTCTTTTTTTCAGTATAATTGAATTCGATAAATTGTTTCATATTCATTTGGGTTTACTTGCTTGTTTGTTATGAAAGAGCATGGATTTGTGACACTGTACCTTTTTCAGTTATGTTACAAAAAACATTTCTATGAGTGGTTGATTGACATATTTTTTTGTAGTTGGACCAGTACTCATCTCTTAGTTCTAGTAAAGATTTCAGTTCATTGTGTATCTAGTAGTTGCTTCTATTTATTTTATTTTAAATTTAGTGATAAATGTGAATAAGCAGTTCTGAGGGTTAATTAGTTGTTTGTTAACACAACAGCTGCTAGATTTCCATAATCATCTTAGTACTGAATACACAAATGTGGTATGTAAATGTGAGCATTTGTTGTAGTTGGTAATATGTTTTCCTGTGACCTTGGACTAAAGGTGAAGATGTTTGAAGGGTTGCAATTCCCCATGGCTGAGGAAAAGTTGACAGAGTAATGATGAATAAGATTGGGGCCATGGACTTTTAAGAAAGATGTCATTATTTGACACTGACTCAAATCATGCTGGCTCACTGGTTAGCTGCAGGAGAAGGAAATCCACAAGTATTTCAGGTATGTCATTTCTGCAAGACCCTACAAGCCTGACATTAAATTCATCTGGAGTGATTAAGTTGGTGAAGTTATTTATGTGTGGACTATATGCATTCATAAAGCAGTGTCTGTGGTGCAACAGGCAGCACATTTGTCTTTAATGCAGAAGGCTGTGGGTTCTATTCTCATTCCAGGTTGCTGAATTACTGATACTGCTGTGCAGCTTAAGGCAGGTGCTGCACACCTGAGACCATTATGCTTTGAGTGAGACATTAAACTGAGGCCTCATCTGCTTTAGTAGCTGGTGGATGTAAAAGATCTCATAACACCTATCAAAAAGAGTCTGGGTCCTTTATTTATATACAAAAGAACTCGTATTTACACCATATGTATATATTTACAAAGATTTACAAATATATCTCTACAAATCTATTTACACATATTCATAATTTCCTTTACAATCATACTAAAGTTTTATCCCCAGTCTTTTTTCTATAACCACTATCTGATTTTTCTTAATGCTGTTGCTAAAATCCATTTACCGTTAACATAATTTTGTTTATTCTTTCATTCTGTATAATTCATATAACATAAAATAACTTATCTATTCCTTTAATATATTCTTTACTTCTACTCTTGTAATTTTCATATTTAATCATGTTCACATTTATGTTATCCACTTCTTTTATATCTTAAAAAAATCTCTTTAAATACTTTCCCCATAACTTTTTACTTTTTTACATTTCAAAAACACAGGTTCCGTAATTTCTTTTTTTTTTTGATAAAGTAAACATATTCTATCACTTTCCTTTCTATATGGCGTATTTCTTTTTACTGGCAATTTGTCTATTACAAATCTCCACAAAAAATCTTGAAATTCAGCTTTCTGAGTACACCATTTGCTTCTTATTGTTATAGCTTTAATTTTTTCATCTGTTTCCACAGTAATGTTTCATCATTACATTTTTATACCATACTTTTCTATCTTATTCTGTATCATCAATTTTTATTTTCTATAAAAATATTTTTCTTGGTAACACTTAATTTCTTCACTTACACACGTTTGTTCTCTTTTACTCTTTTTTATCATACCCCAAAATTTATCATACTTATATTTAAACAATTTTACAAATAATCTCTCATTTTTTCCATGGACATCCACGTTAATACTTTGCATAATTTTAATGAAGCAGTATATACCACTGGGTTAATTAACCCTAAACCTCCTTCCTCTTTGTTTACGTGTAAACCTCTTCTTTTTACTGGGTTTAATCTAGAACCCTATATAAATGAAAAAAAAATATTTGCAATAATTCCTTTTCGAATACTCTTGGCAACATAAATACAATTGTTAAGTATGCTATTTTCCCATCAGTAATAAATTTATCAAATAAGCCTTTTTTTCCTGAATGATAATTTATAAGTTCTCCAGAAAGGACAACTTTGTTTTATTTCTTCTATTGTTTTTCCCATTGAATTCTACTTACATCTTTATTCCCAATTTTGTTTTCCAACAAACATCTTTATTAAATTTTCACACATGACATAGGCAATCCTACATTTATACAAATGAAAAACAAACATGACACCATTTTAGTTGCAAACAGTATATATCACAGACACCATTGAAGCAACTGCAGTTGCAAACATTATACATCACTTATAATCTACCCAGTCATTTCAGCTCAGCATTATATGGCTCATTCAAATCCTGCCTCTTAAACCTCATTCCTACTAAGCATATATTGTTCCCACAATTCCCATTTTTCCTATATAGTTTGCTCCCTCCCCTTTTTAAAGATGCCAGTTCCAGTTGTTTTATCTCTGTTACTATATTCACTACTTCTAGTAAAGTTAGTCTAGACTTTGATTTCCATTTTCTAGTAATTACATTTTTAGCAGCTACCATAATTAGACTCAGCAAGGCTATTCCGATTCAGTATCATAACTCAAAAAAAATCATCTCCCACTTCAATCCAATCTGCTCATCTAGCATCTCCGACAGAGCAATCTGCAGGGAATCCCTAAAGTCTGCCAGCTCATTACACTCCCAAAAATATGTTCCCAGCCACCTCTTTCTTGCCCATCACACCTCTAATACTTATTATCCACCTGAGAAAAAAATATTTGGAGTCTGCTTGAGGTATAAAAATACCTATGTAAACACTTCCAGGCAAAGATCCTAAATCTTCTAAACTTTGTTGCATATTTGGGAGATATACATATACCCTCTCATTGTCTCTTTGTGAATTGTTTATCCAATCTCTCTTCCTAATCCTTCCTAAGCTCCTCTGATTGATTCTTATAATTAACATGCATTATTTTATATGCTTTACTAATTAGTCCTTTTTTAATGGCAGATTCTATTCTAGATTCTATTGAAAACTCTACCAGTGCTGGCCTTTCACTCAGGAGCCCCCTATTTATTTCTCTTTGTCTATACTCTGATATCAATCCTTGATAGGGAAGACAACCTCTAACCTGCAGTCCAAATAAATTCTTGGCCTCTTACCATTCTATTACCTTTCTCTTTCTAGTTATTTGCTCCCAATACTTTGGTTCCTTTGTTAATTTTCTCCAATAAATTCCAGCTCCCTCTTGCCTATTATCCGTATCCCTGACCACAGTTATCCCTATTGGCAGAATCTCTTTTCTCCATTCTCATGCTGGTTTGGCTCTTAGAATACTGCATGCTATTTTATGAATATAATATTCTGTATGATTTTTGTTGCTCTCCTTAAGAGTCTGCATCCAAAATCTCAATCTCTCCTTATTTCTTGAACTTCCTCCCTGTATCAGCATCATTCCTTTCCACTTTGAATTATAGTTTTCAGCTTGTGCTATGTAGGTTCATAGGTTCATAGGTTGGTACTAAACTATCAGCCCTAGGGCCTATACAAGCCTAGCCATAACAATTCCCTGGCTATTTCTTCCCACACTATTTACTTCCCTGGACCCCTGTCTAGCAGGGCGACTGACGTGATTCCAGGGTGAATTTCCTTTCTCCCATCCAATCGTCCAGTTCCTTTTGAAGAGGACCAAAGAGGCACTCTGCTTGACATGTATGGGCAATCTATTCCAGAGTCTGGGGAGTCTCTGGGTCAGGAACCTATCCCTCCAGCATGTTTTGTTTATTGTGATGACAAGGTTTAGATCCCTGGAGCATGTGGCTCTGAGGGATTGGGATTTCTTTAAGTGTAGCATGTCCAACAGCTCTGTGTTTGACATGGCCTTGTACGTTAAGCAGAGATCGCCTCTGAGTAGATGATATGCGACAGAGTATAGCTGGAGTTTTTTAAGGTGGTCAGCGTAGGGCATCTGCTTTAGGCCTGTGATTCTTTTAGTGAGGTATTTCTGTGGCGTTTCCAATTGTTGCAGATGTCTTGAGAGATACATACCAAATGGGGCATTGTATTCTATAATGGGTCTAATGAGGGATGAGTACAGTGGGACAATGACCTCCTTTTTTCTGGATGAAAAGCCCTTAGTGATGAGGTGTGCCACATAGAAGGATTTCCTGACTGTTGTGGCGATGTGGTTATCGAAGGTGAGATCACTGTCCACCCGTGTCCCTAAGTCTTTTATCACACTTTCGGTGTTTAGTGTACTGCCACCTATATGGTAATTCATGGATACATGTTTTTTCCCAAAGGGGATAACTATACATTTCTTGGCATTGAGCTTGAGCCCATGGCTCTGGCACCAAGCATCTGTTTCTGTAAGGCCCTTTTGTAGAGTATCCACATCATTGGGGATTCAATAATGGCTCCCAGTTTGCAGTCATCTGCAAACTTTGTTATCCAGAGTCCCTTAGTGTTGGCCTGTACTTCAGAGAAGTAGATGCCAAACAAGAACAGTCCCAAGACTGAACCCTAAGGTACTCCACTTGTCACTTGTCTGGAGATGGATTTGGAGTCGGCTACTTTTACAGTGTGGGTTCTATCAGTAAGCCAGTTAGCAACCCATTGGGTGATGTAGGGATTAATGCCCAGCTTAGTAAGTTTATCTATGATTCCAGAGTGGGGGATGGTGTCAAAGGCCTTGGCAAGGTCTAGATAGGCTGTGTGGATGACCTTACCCTTGTCCATGGCTCTGGAGACTGATTCGAAGAAGGGAATCAAGTTCAGGAGACAAGATCGGCCCTTCACAAACCCAAACTGGGTGGGGTCCAGTGTTTGAAGGTTGCCAATGTCTTTGTTTATAAGTTCCATGATAATACGCTCCATGGCCTTGCAGATAAGGCTTGTCAGACTGATGGGACGGTAGTTTCCGGGATCCAAGGTGGATCCCCCCTTGTGGAGTGGGATAACTGTAGCTGTGCGCCACTCAGTGGGCATGAAACCTGAGGTGAGGCTATGATTAAACATGACACTTAGGTGAGGTGCCAGTTCATATTGTAGTTCATGTAGTACACAGCCCAGGATGTCATCTGGTCCTATGGATGCTGTATTCTTAGCTTTGGAGAGTGCGTTTTTTACCTGTGTGGCCATTATTGCTGGAATTTGGCAATCTTCCGGTATTGAGATGGGCCATTTAGGGGGTGAGAGGGGGGTGAAGTTGGCACTGAATCGATCTGCCAGGATATTGGCAATATCCTTGGGATTAGTTTATTTAATGCCATTCTGTTGTAGCTCAGAGCAGATCTGAGCATTGCCATTTAGATTCTTGACATAGTTATAGAATGCCTTTTGGTTGTCTTTGGAATCTTTGGCAATTTTATTTTCGTAACTAGCTTTGGAGGATTTTATGAGGGATCTCAGTTTCTTACTGAGGCTGGTAAGGAAGTTTTTTGCATCCTGGGATTTTCCTCTCTTCTGCAACAGTTTCTTCCTTTTGTTGTAAAGTTTGTTTATGGCAGGGGACCACCAGATTGACTTCTTTTTTTTGGATGAGACCATCTTGGTTCTATTTGGGATGGCACGATTTATGCATGAGTGGATGTGCTCGTACAGTGCCTTAGTGTAAAATTCAGCAGTTGAACTTCCAGCTCCCATCTGCATGGGTGTCATGAAGTTTGTCACTTCTGACTTGAGTAGCATGAAGTTGGCTTTGGAGAAGTTTTTTATGGAGGTTTCCTTACTGGGAGGTGGGGGTGGGATGAGGATGTTAAGGGTGATTAGCTTATGGTCAGACGTGACTAATGAGGGGGTGACCATAGGTGTGGAGCATCGATTTCCCATGTTGGTAATGACCAGGTCTAGGATATTGGAGCCCCTGGTGGGACTATGGATTAGCTGATTCAGGGTGTTGGAATTTATGAATTCCAAGAACCTTTGGGCAAAGGTGTTGGTACATGAGTAGTTTTCCCAGTTAATGGCAGGGTAGTTAAAATCACCCAGTATTAGGGTGTTTGGTTCTATCTTAATATTTTCCAGTATGTTTAGAAAGGTGTAGTGAGAATCTTGGGGTATGGTGGGGGATCTGTAGCAAGCTACAATTTGGATTGCAGTCTTACCTAGTGTTAGTTGCACCTGGAGAATTTCAGATGCATTGTGTTGGGCAACTAGCCTGGTGGTGTGAATAACATTGATGAATATTGACACTCCTCCACCTTTAGTGTTTCGGTCCTGCTTTGGTGGCCGAAAAGTGTGGTAAGAGTTGTAGCCTGGTATTGCAGGGGTGCTCTCTGGAGCCTTGAACCAGGTCTCAGTTACTGCACAGATATCAATGTTCTCCATTTTTAGGAGTGCCTTGAGAGAGTGCATTTTGAGGTTAAGACTTCTAGCATTGAGTAGCATTACCTTCAGATTTTGCATGCTTGTACCTGTTACGGTGGTGGTTTTGTCCTTTGAACTTTGCCTAAAAAGGCAATATAGGGGTGGCAAGAGCCTTAGCCAGTAACCTGAATCCCAGGGGTGACAGGTGCAGACCATCTCTGGCAAAGCATCGTGATCTGTCAATCGTATCGTCCCAGGCAGACAGATACTGCATCCCCTCTGAATGACACCAGAAGCTTAGCCAAATGTTGAAGTCAATCATTTTGTCCTTATATTGTGGTATCATTCTGGGCGAAGGCAGGATGCTACTCAGGGCTAGGGTCATACTTGCCTGGGCCACATGATCCGAGAGCTCTTCCACGTCTCTTTTCATGTAGTCCAGGGAGGTACGTCTCAAGTCATTCACTCCAACATGGACAATGACAGAATCATATTTGTACTTAATGTGGAGTGACTTGAGTGCATGTGTTATGTGGCGGATCCTGGCACCCAACAGGCAGCTGACTGTAATTTTCTCCTTGTTCAACCTGGTGAGAGGGACATCAGTGTGCCGGACTATAGAGTCACCTATGACTAAAGTGTTAGGTACATTGTCTTACCTTAGGGGCTGTTGCTGGGTGGCACACAGGTGTTGTGAACTATGTGACACTTTGGTTGTGATTGGTGTTTGTTTGCGTTTCAGCTTCAGAGGTCCTTGTTGCTTGGGGAGGTTACAGTTAAGGGCCTCTGCATATGTGGATTTAGTGTTGCTATATGTGGGTGTTGGTGGTGTGGGTTTAGAAGGGCTATGTGTTGCTTGAGGTGTACTGTGGGTGTTAACCTTCTCCTCTTGACTGTCTAGCACTATCTTGGGTGGAGAGAGCTTTGCTTCCACTTTGGCTATGTAAGTGCATCTCTCACAGGTTGTAGTGTTGGGTGGTAGGAGGAGAGGATTGTCTGTGTACATGAGGCAATTGCTGCAAGAGCCTTAACTGTGTTGATCTAAAATATATCCTCAAATTGGGTAATCCTAGTCCACCTTTTTCTATTTGAAGAATCAGCTTATCCATCTTGACCCTTGCTGTCTTCCCTTCCAAGACAAAATTCTTCAACTCTTTTTTAATTGCTATCCACAGCTTCTCCTCTGGTTGATAAAATATGCCTAACCTGTGTATAAGCTAAGGAGGCTAAAAACATTTTAATGGCTTGTATCTTAGTATCCATATACATATAACAAAGCTTCCAGTTTCTCAGTTTTTGTATTATCTTCTGGTTAGTCTCTTCCCACATATCCTTAGCTGTCACAACAGAGTCATTTTTAATCCATACTCCTAAATACTTCATTTTATCATGTCCCCATAAATATGAATTTTGTTGGACCAATTCATGTGTGGGTACATAATTTACTGCTATTGCCATTGTTTTAGTTTCATTAATTTTGTATCCCAAGAAGATTTGAAATTGTCTTAAAATGTCCCACAACACTGTAATGTCCCTTTTGGGTTTTGTTATGTATAACATAATATAATCTGAAAATAGAGACAGCTATTCCTGACTACCATACCAAATATATCCTTGAATTTCTGAATTCCTTATGTTCTTTGCCACTGGTTCTAAATATAATGCAAACAGCAAAGGGGAAAGTGGACCACCCAGCCTAGCTCCTCTACTCAAGCAGAAATTATCAGAGAGGACCCCACCCAGCATAATTTGCACCTCAGATCACTCATGTATTCTTCTAATCAACCTTATAATTGTAATAGGGAAAGTAAACACTTCCATTGCACTGCTCATGAAGTCCCAGTCCCTGTCAAATGCTTTTTCTGCATCAAGACCCACCAATAACAGTTGTATTTTCTTATATTCTGCTTCCCACTGGATCATCATTGTTCTGTTAATGTTGTGAAATGTTTGCCTCCCCTCCACAAAACCACACTGATCCATATCTATCAGTTTTGGAATTATTTTTGCCATTCTTTTAGCCATTATAGACATAAACAATTCATAATCATGATTTAGTATTGAAATGGACCTGTATGAAGCTGGATCCGATGGATCTTTACCCTCTTTAGGTATTACTGTTACCACTGCCTTCTTCCAGGATGCTGGTACTTCTCCACCTCTTAAAATACTGTTAAGCAAAACCTTCCAGATCGTTATCAGTTTTTTCTCTCCTAACTTCAAAATGTCCACAGGAATACCATCTATTCCTGGGGACTTCCCTGGTTATATATAGCCATTTTTATCTCATCCCTTCCTATCCTAACTGTTAGTAACTGAGCCTCTTCTACATCTAACCTGGGCATATTTAATTCTTCCATAAACATTTCCATTTGTACCTTTTCTTTATTTCCATATTTCTCTGCTTTACACAAACTTTCATAAACTTTCCAAAATATCTCTAATAATTTTACAGGGTCTGTTGTTATCTTCCTTGTTATAGGCTCCCTAAGTATGGTGACAGCCCTTTCCACTTTCTGTTTCCTGAGTTGTTGTGCTAAAAGTTTTTGTGCTCTAGAATTATTGTCAAAAAACGGTTATTAACAGCAATCTTTCTAAACTCATGCATATTGTCGAAGTAATCCCTTATTTTTTGTTTAGCATTCTGCAGTTGCTCCTTTTCTTTGTCCTGAGAGATTCCCCCTATTTTGCAATACTTTAACATTTGTCAGTCCCTCTAAATAATTCTTGTTAGTGTTTAACCATATCTTCCTTTCTTTTATTTCCACTCTAGTTTTAAACCCCACTTTAATTTTATCCCACTCCTTAGCTATTTTTTTCAGAAGAAAATTATATCTTCTCAAGTAACTCCTGAATTCATTCTAAAACCCATTCCTTGAATTCCTCTCTTTTTAACCAATAGGGGGGAAAGGACCAGTGTTTCATTTTTATGTCATTACCTTGCATTTTTATTTTAGTTATTATTGGCACATGATCTGAAATAGTCATTGGGTGCATGTCAAGACATTCAATTAAGTGCGCATGTTCCTGAGATATAAAATCTATCTAGCCTAGCCCAGCTTTTGTGCCTCGGTGAGTAATATGTAAATTCACTCCGAACTTTTAGTATTGAATTCATATCTTCCATGCCAAACATCTTCATAAATTTCTTCAAAAGTCTATCCTCCTTTGTTATACTTCCCTTCTGGGCCTCCCAGACACCTCTTCACTGTTGCAAACTAAATTCCAGTCTCCACCTATAAGTAATATTCCTTGCTGAATATTATTTATTTATTTATTTATTTATTTATTTATTTATTTATTTATCTATTTATTGACATTTGTTAACCAGGTTAGTCTAGCTGGGTTAGAAACCCATTTTCAGTTGAGACCTGAGGAGAAAAGCTCCAGTTATATTAATATACATGTTATCAGAGAATACAAGATAAATTTAGTTACATTCAGTGTATGTTTTACAGAGATAAACAATTTACAGTTAGTTACATTCATTTAACATTTTGCAGAAAAAACATTCCCATTTAGTCTACAGTATGAGAAAGTTGTGTAGTAATGGTAAAACAAGGTCCAGGTAGATCTAGAATTCTGCTAGCCAAATCTAATGATAAAGCAAAAAGAGGGGTAATATATATATATATATATATATATATATATATATATATATATATAATAGGATGAGCAGAGAAGGGATTAAGAGTAGGATAGTATGCCAGCATAATAATCTTTAGTGATGAAGAATACTGTGCAATTAGAAAGTGTATTCGTTTTATACTTTGAGAGATTTGGTAGGCTGCTTTTTGTAGTCTAGGTAGAATGGGTGGGAGTTATGAACTTTGAAAGTGGGGGTTAGGAGAGATTATGACAGGGACAAGTTTTGGAGTTGAGCAATAAATAAATAAATGCATATTGGAGCTCTTCTTGCAACTAATATAAGTACTCCTCTTTTCCTTTGCCCCAGATATTCTGCTGAATAACCACCCTGAAAACCTTTCTTTATCAAATTCACATATTCAGTTATTTTCAGGTGTGTCTCCTGTAGCATAACTATTTGCACTCTACAGTTTTTAATATAATTCACTACTCTCTTTTTTATGTTTATCTGTCATACCATTCAGATTGAAAAACATTACAGAAAGCATCAATTCTCATATAGTTATTATTACCACCTTTTTAGTATAACTGCTTTTTTGTTAAATCTTTAGTTCCAACTTTTATGTTACATGTATATACTGTTTGGCAGATTGGTCTTTTATACAGTTGTTTCTTGTTATAGTCACTTGTGCTTATGCCACATCTTACATAACTTTTTTTTTGATAGCCCTCAAACAGAACAAAAAACCCTCCAAAAAAAATTCCCCTGAAACCTACTAACTTAAAAATAATACAAAAAAACTATGTATATCTTCAAATATTGAAGTTTTTGCTTTCTAAAAAGAACATAATTTCTAAGTTGATAGCTACACAGACAGGCTAAAGTTAACCAAAAAACAAAGTTTAGTCATGCTAAGACGCATGGTACAGCCTGTGCTACTAGTAAGTCCTATTTGATCTTGTATGTCTTTATAGCTTTCACAGTTGAGAAAACACTTGAAAGCTTTCAGTAAGCACTTTCTCCAACCCAATTTCTTTATCAAATTGTCTTCCAGTGACATGCAAACCAGACACAAAACTGCTAAGGGTACTTTGTTTATCAGAAAAAAAAGCCTTACAATATTCAATATTATTTTTCATTTACATGATTTGTAATAACCTTGTTACTGGATAACATCTAGGGTTTTAACCCAGTCACAAGCATGGGAAAAAGCACACAGGTTTTTCTTTTGTCACACTCCTAACTAGACACTTCCTCTCTCAACCCATCTCCTCCCCTTCTCCTTTTTCTTTTTTTTTTCATTGCAGTGACTACATTTCTTAAAACTGAGCAAAGAAAAAGTCAGAAGGGCGAAAAAGAAAAAGCAAAAGCACTTGTTTATATTAATATTCCCATGCATTTTAAACTGAGAAAACTTTACTTCAGGTCTAATTATCTTTACAGCTGTCACACCTGGGAAAACCCCTGATTGTTTTCAGAGAACATTATGTCCTAGCTAATTTCTCTGTTCTTTTTTTTTTCTTTTCCCTCAGCCAATCCTCTTCCACCAGACTGTCTCCAGTTTCTCTTTATCAAAATCTGTCCATGGACACATGAAGACCAGCTGCAGAAATGCTACCTAATATGCTTACATGTAACTGCTAGAAAAAAAGGCGCATCATGTTCAATATTCTTTTTCATTTACTTGCTCTCTCTCTCTCTTAAAACTAAGGTCCTTAATCAGTCATTTCCCCATGCAAGAATGGAAAAATCACATTCATTCGAACTTTGTCATGCCTTTTTAACTAGGCTCCCTTTGTTTTTTTGTTTTTGGTTTTTTCTTTTTTTTGTTTTTTTTTTGTTGTTGTTTTGTTTTTTGATCATTGCATTGCCTATATTTCTCAAAACTGTACAAGAAGAAAAACAGAAGAGGGGAGAAAAAGAAAAACAATACCTGTTTACAATATCCATTACACTTAAAAGCAGCATGCAAAGAAAACCATGCACAACAAATACAGGGGTCTATATTATAAGCTCAAAGGTTGGAAACATCAAAGACCATATGGTCAACACCATATGGTCAATGTCTTCAACTATCGAACTGATAACAACAACCCCCCAAAAAAAGACAAAAGTACCCTAATGGGTTTAAGCAGGGGGGCAAGCCCCCCTGCACACCCCACATGGGAGACTGTGCCCCCCACACTCCCGCTACTTAAATATACCAACTCCGAGACCGCACTACATTGCAGTAAACAGAAATCTCCCCTTACAAATATTTCCATTTACACGTTCGATATTCTCAGCGTTCACTATTCTCATGTCGATAATATCAGATTCGATATTGTCGGCTTTTGTGAATATAATATAGACCCCAAATACAGTACTATTAAGAAAAGAAAGTGTTTTCTTTACTTACAGTTAGTGTTCTTCCCTCTCTTCCCCTACCCAAAGCATGTTATCTTTATTCCCAAATTTTATACGTAATACAGAAATGTTATTCATTGTAATATATATTCCATCCATCTTTACTACATCACCGAGATCTTTACTTTTTTCTTTATTTAAAGCCATCCCTATAACATTTATACATACATTTGTTTAAATTATTACTTCTTTTTATCCAAATTTTGTTTTTTGCAATGATTAAAGTGTCATCTGCATATGTTAAAAGAACTGGAATTCTTACCCCTTCAGCTGTGATATACCCACCACCTTCATTTTTGGGATTTATTTCATATGCTATCACATTCATAACTAATGCAAACAGTATGCAGCTCATTGGACATCCCTATCTTGTAACAGTCTTCTTATGTACCTCTTGCCTTAACCAGCCATTTACAAGTATTTTTACTTTATTATTGCTATATGGAAACATACATCATTTCCTAACTTTCTCAGTTATATGCTTTCATTATTACCCATAAGGTTTCATGTTCAATTATATCAAATGCCTTATTAAGGTTTCCTGTTTTGATTTTTGCTTCTTCTTTTCTATTCATAACATCCTCAACAGTTTCTCTAACTACAATTAATAATTCTTGAAAATCCTTCCCCTTTATTTTATATATATATATATATATATATATATATATATATATATATATAAATCTTCTTTAATAATTTCTGTTTTAGTTTCAAATCTTTTTTGTATTATTTTCATAAAGATCTTATAATTATTCAATACTATTGGTCTCCAGTTTGTCTTCTATCTTCTTTCTTCCATATCAGTTTAAGTATTCCACTACATAATTTTTTATACACAAAACCTTCATTTAACCATTCATTCAAAATATTTACATTTTTTTTGCCAATCCCTTAATGTTTTCAAATTTCTTACCCTATTCAACCTGGTCTTGCAGCCAAATTAAACCTTCTGATACTATAAAATAATCAGTTTCAGTTCTATATGTATACCTAAGTCTATGAATTTTTGTCCCAAAGTTTTAACTTACCACATATTATAACTATCCGGTGTCTGCCAATAAGCGGAACAATGCCAAAAGACTGCTCGTTTCTTAAAAAACAGTTTTAATCCACATAACGCCAGCTAGAACACACAAAAATCTCACAATTCAACGGACAATAACAAAACGCTAGATGCAGTTTAGCGCTTTCAACCAATGCAGTTTGGTCTTCTTCAGAACTGCAAATAGAAGCATTCCATACGTATATATAAACTTTTTGGCGCCAAAAAAAACGCCTATCATGTCTTAAAGGCACATATGTGTAAAATACTTATCTAAAATTCATTACTAATTTTTTACTACTTTGTTACTACTTTTTTAGTAATTTTACATACAAAACCTTATGAAACCTTATAAACTCATTATTGCACCTCTACTGTTGCACGTAAAATCATACAAAATCAATTAAAATGTTTCTATTTCCTCCAAGTAATAAATAATAAATAATAAATGAATGAATAAATGAATAAATAAGTATATGAGTAGATGAACCAACTAGTCTGAATAATGTATGCACTGATTGCATGTGGATGGAGATTTGATTGAAAATAAAATATTATAAGCAAAGCATAAAACATTCCATTGTATCATTGCTAACTAAATAAATACATATAAATTAATAAAGACAGAAAAATTAATAAAAATCAATAACCATACAAACCCCTATGTCAAAGATGATGTCAAAACATAGGTATAAAAATACTGTGTGTATGACATATCCATGTCATACAGGTATACTCAAATGTAAAAATACACTAAATTGATATAGTGTTTAATGTATATCTACATAAGATCCCATAACAGATTCATAAATGAAATGATAACTAAATATATAAATAATAAAAATGTGTATTGGTATGTAAAGTGCTACAAAAACCTAAAATGTCTATATACAAAGACTATGATACAAATAATGAAATGTGTAAGGATATAAAATATAAAGTGTATGAAATATATGAGATATAAAATGTATGAAATATATAAAATATAAAATATATAGGCCTATTGACATTATAAACATATAAATCCATGTGACTCGACTACAGAAAATACTAAAATCTCCATAATGATCTCTCTGCTGTCCACTGATGCCCTCCAAAACTGGTGCTTCTTGTGAAAAAATATTTTTTATGGAGAAATGTTTTTTACACTAATAAGTGCAATTCTAAGTAAGGAGACTTTTAATTGATATACAGTCATTTAATCCTGGTGGTGTGGTCGCATCTAGAAATAGCTGCCACCAACTTTCTCTATATGCAATAAGAGTTTTAATATCACCACCCCTAGGGCTGCTCGGTATAACTTCCAAAATTACAAATTTGAACATGTGTGTCTCGCCCAACTGTTGTACATGTCTAGATAAAGCGTTGGTAAAATCCTTCACCCTAATGCTGTATAAATGATTATAAATGCGTTTTTTGATGCTTCGTTCTGTACGCCCCACATAAAAAGCCTCACAAGAATCACATTTCGCTAAATAGATGACCTGTCGGGTGTTGCAATTTCCCTTTTTACATTTGATTTTACTTCTGTGTCCATTGTCCAAATTGAAATCACCTTTGCAATACATATATTTACAAAAATTACAACAACCACATCTATTACTACACTTAACAGCCCTTGAGTTGTTAATCTCCATAATAGGGTGTTCAAATAATTTTTTCAAATTAAAGCCCATACGATATACAAATTTCGGTTTTTTACCCAAAATGTTTACCAAATATTGGTCCGTACTAATCAAATGCCAAAATTGTACTATAATTTGTTTGATTTTGTCCGACCCTGTGTTGTATGGTATTATACATGCTCTTAAATAACTGGGCCCCACTCCATTATTGTTCAAAACAGGTAAATTCTGAATAACACCCGAACCTAATAATGCTGTGTATTTAGTACCCCGATTCCTCATGATATCTGTGGTGATATCAGTCATCATATCTTGTGGGTATCCCCGTTCACTAAAATAACGTTGAATTTGTGTAAGTTCCATTTGTAAATCCACTGGATCCGATACCATTCTAACAGCCCTAATACATTGTCCCTTAAAAACATTAGTTTTCAATCTGGAAGGATGGCAACTGGTGAACTCGAGATAGTTATTAGAGAAGGTGGATTTTCTAAAGATTTTAGAACTCACTGTCCCATTCTGATAAGTTACTAGTGTATCCAGATATGGCAAGCCTTTAGAGTCAGCAGCATAAGTGAATTTCAAATAATCACTACTGTTATTGATAGAATCAATAAAGATCTGCATTTCATCAAAAGTTCCTTGCCACAACAAGTATATATCGTCTAAAAATCTGGAATAGTATGTAACTTTGGAAAAAAGTGGGTTCTTAAACAAAAATTCATCTTCCCAATTGAGCATGACCAGGTTAGCATAGATGGGGGCGCAAGCCGCCCCCATCGCTACTCCCCTGGTCTGCTGGAAGATCCCACCTTCATAATAGATGTAATTGTTCTCCAGAACAAGTGACATCATTTCAGTTAACAAGCAAATGGTATCCCATGATAGGTCTGTGTGGTTCCTTAAGCTGTTTGAAAAGGCTTCTAACCCCTTTTCCTTAGGGATACATGTGAATAAATCTATCACATCAATGGTGATAACATGTTTAGTCCCTGTGTTCTCGAATCTGGAAACTGGGTAGTTAGAAAGAAAACACCACGAATCCTTTACCATATGTGGAATCAATGTGTATATGTTCTTTAAACTTGTATCGATAAACTTCCCCATCTTGAATGTTTTTGACTCACTACCGGACACAATAGGTCTCAGGGGGGGGTCGTCACAATTTTTATGGGTTTTAGGTATACCCACCATTGTTGCCAACTTAGGATATTCTACTTTGATGTATTTATAAATTTCGATGCTAATTCTCCCATCCAACAAAAATTCCTCAATATAGGAATCAATCCTACGATAGGCTATATTTAATTGATTCCTTGAAATAGTGACATAATTAGCTGTATTATGCAATATATCGTAAATTTTTTGTGTATATTTCATACTATCATAAATAGCTATACCCCCCCTTTGTCGGGTTTCATCAGTCTAATAGATTTGTTACTTCTAATAAATTTAAGTAAGTCCCTTTCCTCAGTGGACAAATTGCTGAATTCATCAGCCTTGTTAAAATTTTTATATGCATTATATATTTCCCTAGTGACCACTCTGTCAAAGGTATCAATAGTAGGATTGTTTGGTGGTGTAAATTTACTCCTTATGGTCAAATTTGACCCTTTAATACCTTTCCTGTCCTCATTTGTGTCATAGGTAATATTTTTATCTTTGAAATAAACTTCTAAATTGATTTTCCTGATGTATTTTTTGAAGTCTATCAATACTTCAGTTAGTGAAAACTTAGGATTGGGTATATATTTCAACCCTTTCTCCATCAATTGAAAGTATACTTTGTCTATAGTCAAGTCCGCATAATTGAATATGTGAAAATGCCGATACGACACCACCCTTCCTTTGACTACTATCGAATCATCTCCCTCTAAACCAGTACCTTCCGATGGTCTATTCTCTGATGAGTAACAATGAGTGTCAGCTAAATCAGATGAATACCCCCTAGGTGTAGAAAATAACGAAGGGGCCACCATCATATCTACTTCCTCCTGGTGTAAACCCTGTATCCCCTGTTTTGAAATGGGGGATGGTTCACTCCCTTTTTGCCGAAAATCCTGTTGTACAACAGTACTGTGATTCCCCTCAAATTCTTGATATGTATCAACACACGATACCCCTTCTCTGTCTCTAATAGCAGGGTCCCTACTAACAGGGTCCCTAGATGAATTCCCCTGTAAATTCCTTTTCCTTGGCCACACATAAGCCGTTCTTTGTTGGTATTGTACACTATCCCTCTTAATTTTTTCTGTTTTCCTCTTACATAATGTATTGGCCCATTTTTTAGCTTCAGTGTATTGTTTATTATAAAGTTTTTCCCAATCCTTGAACACTAGATCATTAACTATTTGTGTATTCAATAATTCAACCTCATGTATGGCCTTACTTAATTTCTCATCATAAAACTTCATAAGTAAATGAATATAATTAAATCCACATTGATCAAAGAAGTCATTAAAATCCTTCATACACTCATCAGTTAAATCAATGCCTAAGGGTAGCTTAAAAAATCTCAACCCTTTAGGAACTATCCTCTCGTCAATACATTTCTGCAAATACATAGTGTCCACTTTAAGTCCATTGATGGTTTTAAGCTTCTTTCCTAAGGAATAAATCATAGTCTTTAGATTGACTGTCTCGTGGTTATTGGAACGACTAGAAGTCGATATCACCTTGTCAACTGCTGCATTGTTGTCAACAAGAAAATCAAAAGATAAAAATTGGTTAAATAAATCTAAGTCCAAGTCATGCACCCTAGTACCAGACCCCAATGCTGGTGATGGAGGGCGTGGGTGCTTGCCAGACTCATTCGAGTGAAAGTTAACTCTGTTGGCAGTCACAGTAGAATAGGTCTTGTTAGGTGGTCCCCTCTTGGGTTTAGTGCCAACCCTCTTGGCCTCCAAGTCGTAATCATATATAGAAAAATCAAAGGTGCAATCAGATATATTAATGTTACTACTGGATAGTGGTGCAATAATGTCCAGGCCTGGAGTAGGACTGGTATGTAATGATTTCTGTCCATTAGGAATGTCAAAACTGTCATTGGAATGTTCTCCCAAATGGTCAGGCAAAAAATCGTTGCTAGCCTGAAAATTACCCTTCTTACCCTGTCTAGTAAGAATAGGGTATTTAGCAACCCCATGGTCGGTCACAGAAGGTGTAAGTTTGCTGTTCCCTCCTAATCTTTGCGATCCTGCCACGGGTATCGCATCTTGGTTCTTACAACCATTAATACTGTTAGAGGTTTTGATAAACTCACGTTGGTAACAAGCATTGTCGCCCTGTAATAACCTAGTGACCAGTAACGTTAACTGTTTGACCTCACCTCTTAATTCAGCGAGTTCAGATGTGAATGCTTCAGTAGCATTATTGTTGTCCGATGCAGGCAAGTTGTGATCCACAGGCGCTGGATTCTCCAAAAGGAGTAAGCTATTGGCGTTCTCGCCGGAAGCCGCCGGAGTGGTGAACGACATCGTAAACAAATATCCAAAAGCCAACAAGTCTTGGTAACAATCCGGTGTCTGCCAATAAGTGGAACAATGCCAAAAGACTGCTCGTTTCTTAAAAAACAGTTTTAATCCACATAACACCAGCTAGAACACACAAAAATCTCACAATTCAACGGACAATAACAAAACGCTAGATGCAGTTTAGCGCTTTCAACCAATGCAGTTTGGTCTTCTTCAGAACTGCAAATAGAAGCATTCCATACGTATATATAAATTTATAAATACATCAAAGTAGAATATCCTAAGTTGGCAACAATGGTGGGTATACCTAAAACCCATAAAAATTGTGACGACCCCCCCCTGAGACCTATTGTGTCCGGTAGTGAGTCAAAAACATTCAAGATGGGGAAGTTTATCGATACAAGTTTAAAGAACATATACACATTGATTCCACATATGGTAAAGGATTTGTGGTGTTTTCTTTCTAACTACCCAGTTTCCAGATTCGAGAACACAGGGACTAAACATGTTATCACCATTGATGTGATAGATTTATTCACATGTATCCCTAAGGAAAAGGGGTTAGAAGCCTTTTCAAACAGCTTAAGGAACCACACAGACCTATCATGGGATACCATTTGCTTGTTAACTGAAATGATGTCACTTGTTCTGGAGAACAATTACATCTATTATGAAGGTGAGATCTTCCAGCAGACCAGGGGAGTAGCGATGGGGGCGGCTTGCGCCCCCATCTATGCTAACCTGGTCATGCTCAATTGGGAAGATGAATTTTTGTTTAAGAACCCACTTTTTTCCAAAGTTACATACTATTCCAGATTTTTAGACGATATATACTTGTTGTGGCAAGGAACTTTTGATGAAATGCAGATCTTTATTGATTCTATCAATAACAGTAGTGATTATTTGAAATTCACTTATGCTGCTGACTCTAAAGGCTTGCCATATCTGGATACACTAGTAACTTATCAGAATGGGACAGTGAGTTCTAAAATCTTTAGAAAATCCACCTTCTCTAATAACTATCTCGAGTTCACCAGTTGCCATCCTTCCAGATTGAAAACTAATGTTTTTAAGGGACAATGTATTAGGGCTGTTAGAATGGTATCGGATCCAGTGGATTTACAAATGGAACTTACACAAATTCAACGTTATTTTAGTGAACGGGGATACCCACAAGATATGATGACTGATATCACCACAGATATCATGAGGAATCGGGGTACTAAATACAAAGCATTATTAGGTTCGGGTGTTATTCAGAATTTACCTGTTTTGAACAATAATGGAGTGGGGCCCAGTTATTTAAGAGCATGTATAATACCATACAACACAGGGTCGGACAAAATCAAACAAATTATAGTACAATTTTGGCATTTGATTAGTACGGACCAATATTTGGTAAACATTTTGGGTAAAAAAACGAAATTTGTATATCGTATGGGCTTTAATTTTAAAAAATTATTTGAACACCCTATTATGGAGATTAACAACTCAAGGGCTGTTAAGTGTAGTAATAGATGTGGTTGTTGTAATTTTTGTAAATATATGTATTGCAAAGGTGATTTCAATTTGAACAATGGACACAGAAGTAAAATCAAATGTAAAAAGGGAAATTGCAACACCCGACAGGTCATCTATTTAGCGAAATGTGATTCTTGTGAGGCTTTTTATGTGGGGCGTACAGAACGAAGCATCAAAAAACGCATTTATAATCATTTATACAGCATTAGGGTGAAGGATTTTACCAACGCTTTATCTAGACATGTACAACAGTTGGGCGAGACACACATGTTCAAATTTGTAATTTTGGAAGTTATACCGAGCAGCCCTAGGGGTGGTGATATTAAAACTCTTATTGCATATAGAGAAAGTTGGTGGCAGCTATTTCTAGATGCGACCACACCACCAGGATTAAATGACTGTATATCAATTAAAAGTCTCCTTACTTAGAATTGCACTTATTAGTGTAAAAAACATTTCTCCATAAAAAATATTTTTTCACAAGAAGCACCAGTTTTGGAGGGCATCAGTGGACAGCAGAGAGATCATTATGGAGATTTTAGTATTTTCTGTAGTCGAGTCACATGGATTTATATGTTTATAATGTCAATAGGCCTATATATTTTATATTTTATATATTTCATACATTTTATATCTCATATATTTCATACACTTTATATTTTATATCCTTACACATTTCATTATTTGTATCATAGTCTTTGTATATAGACATTTTAGGTTTTGTAGCACTTTACATACCAATACACATTTTATTATTTATATATTTAGTTATCATTTCATTTATGAATCTGTTATGGGATCTTATGTAGATATACATTAAACACTATATCAATTTAGTGTATTTTTACATTTGAGTATACCTGTATGACATGGATATGTCATACACACAGTATTTTTATACCTATGTTTTGACATCATCTTTGACATAGGGGTTTGTATGGTTATTGATTTTTATTAATTTTTCTGTCTTTATTAATTTATATGTATTTATTTAGTTAGCAATGATACAATGGAATGTTTTATGCTTTGCTTATAATATTTTATTTTCAATCAAATCTCCATCCACATGCAATCAGTGCATACATTATTCAGACTAGTTGGTTCATCTACTCATATACTTATTTATTCATTTATTCATTCATTTATTATTTATTATTTATTACTTGGAGGAAATAGAAACATTTTAATTGATTTTGTATGATTTTACGTGCAACAGTAGAGGTGCAATAATGAGTTTATAAGGTTTCATAAGGTTTTGTATGTAAAATTACTAAAAAAGTAGTAACAAAGTAGTAAAAAATTAGTAATGAATTTTAGATAAGTATTTTACACATATGTGCCTTTAAGACATGATAGGCGTTTTTTTTGGCGCCAAAAAGTTTATATATACGTATGGAATGCTTCTATTTGCAGTTCTGAAGAAGACCAAACTGCACTGGTTGAAAGCGCTAAACTGCATCTAGCGTTTTGTTATTGTCCGTTGAATTGTGAGATTTTTGTGTGTTCTAGCTGGCGTTATGTGGATTAAAACTGTTTTTTAAGAAACGAGCAGTCTTTTGGCATTGTTCCGCTTATTGGCAGACACCGGATTGTTACCAAGACTTGTTGGCTTTTGGATATTTGTTTACGACATATTATAACTACAAACATTTTTCTTATATCATTTCCTTTCTTTTTACACATGACTTTTACATCACAATTAAAATCTCCTGTTATAATATTTATATTTATCACTACATTTTCCTAAAATCTGATGAAATAAGCTTTCCCTTTCTTTACAATTAGTATAAGCATATAATACTATAATTCCAATACTTGTCCTTTACATTTTCAGTCTAAAATGGTTAATCGTCCCATTTTTGCTAAAGTTGCAGCTAATATCTTTACTGTATTTCTTCAGAATATGGCTATTCCAGAACATTTCCCAAATTCCAGATTATCTTTCTTCCCCATGGTTTCTCTGTTTGTAATCATACTTCAGCTGTTACAAATCTTGTGTTTTCTAATATAATTACATCTACATCACATATATTATACCACTCCAAAATCCATATTCTTCTTACTCTATTCTTAATACAATAACAACACAAACTGAGAGCAATCATTGAGTCCCCCAATAATGTCAACATATTACATGAAGGGCTAACACAAACAAATGATTGGTGCCAAAGCCATGGCCTAAAACTAAATGCAAAAAAAATGCATTATTATTTCTTTTGGCAAAATGGAATTCCTTACAAATTACAATATTGACAGCACCCCCCCCCCCCCCCATGTTCCAACCCAGTGGTGTGAGACTTGGGAACACAGCTTAATAGCAATCTGAACTTTGACCACCAAGTTTCCACAGTGGTAGTGTACCTCATAAGCAAGGTCATAGCCTCCAGGTCAAGGGATGTTATGACTCCACTGTACTCAAACCTCATCAGACCACTAATAGAATATAATGCATCATTTTCTAAGCACCTCACCAGACACCTGTAGCAGCTGGAGACACCTTAGAGGTTTCTCACTGAGAAATAGAGGGACTCCAAACCATGACCTGTATGGACAGGTTGAAAGCCTTGTCACTTTACTGTGTATCCTATAGGTTGCTGAAAGGTGACTAGTGCCTGGTCTATAGGGCAATCTCCAACCCTGTATCTAGCTTATGACATTAACAGATCATGCTGGAGAGACAGATACGTCTCCCAGAGACTGCCGCTTCTCTGGAATAGACTCTTATTCATATAAAACAGAGATCCTCACTGACCCTATTCAAATACAACCTAGATAATTGGATGGGAGACCAGAAATTCACCCCTGGGGTGCCACCCATGTTTCTCATGGACAGGGGTAGCAGGTGTTGATCACAGACCCACTCTGTTCATAAATTTATTCTGCAAACTACCCAAAAAAGAACAAATGGGTATACTTGTGATTAACTTGGCTAAGCTTGTAAAGGCTCTAGGGATGCTAGCCTAGTAACCTCCTATGAACCTATAAATACTATTCATATTTACAGAAAGTGCTCTAAATTTTTAATTTTTCCTTAGATTCGTGGTTTCATAAGTTCATAGCTAATTACTAGGCTAGCTTTCTTAACAAGCACTTCTAAGCCTAACCAGTTTCTATCCTAAAGGTAAGAATCAAGCACTGTACCTTGTGTTTGTGAATCAGACACCTTAACTATTATACCAGTCCCCAATCATGACCTGTATCTCTTCTTTTTCATTCATTTTACCTACCTCACAGAACCCATCACTGTGTTGCTCTCCGACAACTAAAATGGTTAGAGCTATCTAACCTCTTATCCTTCAACCAGCTTATACTAACCCCATCTATCATATATCAACCAGATAAATGTTTGGCACTCCAAACTCTAGTACAGCCACACACTAATAAAAGACCCCTTAGATCCTATAACAAACTGCTAAAATTTCAAAATCTGATGGTAGGGAGGCTGGTATTGTGGTTAAGGCATTTACCTTACAGACACAAGTTCCTGGGTTTGATTCTTACAGAGAGTAATTGGCTAGGTTTAAAATGGCCCACAAGGGCAGTTAGCCTAGTATTAACCTATGAACCTATAACAGCTTTGGAGACTCCCTTTAGCCACATCACATCTCTAAAGCATGGAATTCCATCCCTCAGAATATTCTTAACACCAGCAACCCTACTTGGTTCAAAAATCTGCTTAAAACCCATCTGTATAACAATTGGTTATGTTCATCCCCAGGGTGAGCTTCTAATTTTTCTTCTACATTCCTCCAACACTTTTTATTCTGCTTTACCTACCCTTGCCAAATTCCCTAGTTAACCCTAGATCCTCTCGTAATCTCTCCAAACACCAACAGCAGCTATAATTTTCTCTAGAGTTCTACTCATCTGTCTTCTCTCCCACTATTTTTTTCCCTGTCTGCTTATCTCAAAGCTCATCAATATTTTTCTGATAAACTCCACAATATTCTCCAAAATTGATTGCTGCTATCCATGCTGAATAGCTGAATATTTGAGCTGTTTGTTTAGCTGTTCTATACCTACACAAACTTTATTACAAGCTGAGATAAGTACAAACTTGCAGTGTTATAAGATAGTACTGCATTTCATTTTTCTGTGTATTTGTTTCATTGAATATTGTGTTAAAGATAGTATTGCATTTTATTTTTTGTGTATTTATTTGCTTCACTGAATATTGTGATCTCTCTGTCTCTCTGCAGTACGTGGGAGGTTATTATTCTCACTTCATTGTTATTTGGTGTTGAACTATTAGCCTAGTGGGTTTCTCTGTGCTTATAAGTCTTAGTCACTTATCTCTGAATTTATTTCTGCTGAATAGCTGAATATTTCAGCTGTTTGGTTAGCTGTTATATACCTACATCAACTTTATTACAAGCTGAGATACGTACAAACTTGCAGCGTTATAAGATAGTACTGCATTTTATTTTTCTGTGTATTTCTTTGCTTCACTGAATATTGTGATCTCTCTGTCTCTCTGCAGTTAGGTTCCTGCCCTCTCTCCCTGTTCTTGTTGTGGTATTAATCTTGGTGGCTTTGGAATTGTCCACCCCTCCTGTAAATTTGTGTGTGAACACTCCTCCTGGGTCCATCTCATTTGCTCACTCAACCGAGTACAGTGAGATCAGATTTTGATTTCAGATGCTCCTACCAGTCCCATCTGTTCAGCTCTATCCCAGCTCTATCCCAGTCTAGTGTCATTAGCTCATTCTACCTAATACAGAGAGAATATTTGAGAAGGCCAACCCACTTAGGCTATTAACACTGAATTATTTTCTGTTTCTCTTTTCTCCCTTTCCACTTTACTTTGTGTTCTGAGTGTGCTTCACAACTGATAAATATTTTTTGCACTTTTTACCTGTTCAGAGTTGAATTAAACAATAATTGAATTCAGTTCAGAATACAGTTTGAATAAATTGCTTTAATGTTGCTACACACTCAAGTGTGATAGCTTGCACTGCACTTGAATTGTTTTTAGTGCTGTTTTAGCTGCTTTTCTGTAACAAAAAATAAATAAATAATAATTCTAAACTTGTTTCCTGCCTTTCCTGTAACTAGTCTAGTCCAGTTATAGATTTGCTGTATCCAGGACTGTTTGTAAATTTCTGAGCCCCCCAAGCCTTTCTGTGTTGGAGGGAAGCCTTCTAGCTTATCAGTGGGAGTAGTAAGCACTAGGTAGCCTATCTACCACAAGAGTGGTTTCTGACCCAGAAATTGTAGTTTATTGGCTGTTTGGGCAGTTTTTCCATCTCTTTCAACTTTGTGGTCTAAAAGCCCATGGTTGCGCTTGTTTCCCATCTTTCCTGTAGCTAGTCTAGTCCAGATACAGTTTTGCTGTATCCAGGACTGTTTGAAAGCTTCTGAGCCCCCCAAGGCTTTCTGTGTTGAGGAAAGCCTTCTAGCTTATCAGTGGGAGTGTTACGTACTAGGTAGCCTATCTACCACAAGAGGAGTGGTTTCTGGCCTAGACATTGTAGTTTATAGGCCGTTTGAGCACTTTTTCCATCTCCTTCAACTTTCTGGTTTAAAAGCCCACATTTGCACTTGTTTCCCACCTTTCCTATAACTAGTCTAGTCCAGAAACAGATTTGCTGTATCCAGGACTGTGTGTAAGCTTCTGAGCCCTCCAACCCTTTCTGTGTTGAGGGAAGCCTTTTAGGTAATCAGTTGGAGTGGTAATCACTAGGTAGCCTGTCTACCACTAGAGGAGTGGTTCCTGGCCAAGAAATTGTAGTTTATTGGCTGTTTGAGTACTTTTTTCCATCTCCTTCAACTTTCTGGTTTAAAAGCCCGCATGTGCGCTTGTTTCACACCTTTCCTATAACTAGTCTAGTCCAGATACAGATTTGCTGCATCCAAGACTGTTTGTTAGCTTCTGAGCCCACCAAGACTCTCTGTGTCGGAAGGAAGCCTTCTAGCTTGTCAGTAGGAGTGGTAAGCACTAGGTAGCCCATCTACCACAAGAGAAGCGGTTAGTGGCCCAGAAATTGTAGTTTATTGGCCATTTGGGCAGTTTTTTCTATCTCCTTCAACTTTCTGGTCTAAAAGCCCACATTTACACATTTCCTGCCTTTCCTGTAACTAGTCTAGTCCAGATACAGATTTGCTGTATCCAAGACTGTATGTAAGCTTCTGAACCCCCCAAGCCTTTCTGTGTTGGTCGTTTGGGCAGTTTTTCCATCTCTTTCAACTTTCTGGCTTAAAAGCCTGTGTTGCACTTGTTTCCAGCCTTTCCTGTAACTAGTCTAGTCCAGATACAGATTTGCTGCATCCAGGAATATTTGTAATCTGCTGAGCGGTGCCAAAGTCTGCTCTTCAATGTTCCCCTTAGATGTGCTAGTTCTCTCCTCTCCTGCACTTTTACTAGCTTATTAGTCGAGCACTTAACCATACCAGACTTCTTGTAGCAATTATTGTAGCACACAAAAGTGCTACCAGCACTAAACATTCTACAAGGAAACAGTTCTAGTACTTATTATTAATGCTCACCCCTCCATGCCCCTGTCTAAAGGTCAGTTTCCTGTGCTTTCTCCTGTTAACCTGGTGAACTTGGGCATCTTGAGGCAATGTAGCAACTGCCTCATGTACACCGACAACCCTTTCGTCTTACCTCCCAGCACTCAGACTTGTGAGAGATGCACTTTTATATCCAAATTGGAAGCCATGCACTCTCCAGCCAAGACCAGAATAGCCAGTCAAGAGAAGAAGGTCAACATTTGCACCACACCATATGGAACACATATCTCTGCAAAACACACACCAGCACTGCCTTCACATAAAAAAACAAACCACACACCCACCTTTGCGGAGGCTCTCAATAAAAATCTACCCAAACAGCAGAGGACTTCAAGGTAGAAACACACTCAACCACCACAACACAACAGTAATCATGAGACACATAACTCTCCTAAACAGTGTGCCATTTGACCAAAGCCCCTAAGGCAAAACAGCATGCCCGGCATGCTAGTCATAGGTGACTCGATAGTGAGGCACACTGATGCCCGACTCACTAGGTTGAATAAAGAGAAAGTAACAGTCAGCTGCCTGTCAGGTGCCAGTATCTGCCATATAATGCACACAGTCAGGTCCCTCAACAACAGGTACAAATATGACTCTGTCATTGTACATGTGGGCATGAATGACCTGTGATGCAACTCCCTGGACTACATGAAAAGAGACATAGAGGAGCTCTTGGATTATGTAGCCCAGGTGGGTATGACCCTAGCCCTGAGCAGCATCCTACTATCACCCAGAATGATACCACAGTACAAACAGAAAATTATTGATTTCAACAATTGGCTAAGTTTCTGGTGCCAATATAAGGGGATCCAGTATCTGTCTGCCTGAGATGACATGATTGACAGACATCGATGGTTTGCCAGAGATGGCCTGCATTTGTCACCCCTGGGCTTCTGGATACTGGCCAAGCCTCTTGCCACCCCTATAGTGCCTTTTTTTAGGTGGTGTTCTAAAGACCAAATTACCACCGTAACAGCTACAAACAAATGCAATCTGAGGGTCATGCTGCTCAATGCTAGAAGTCTAAATCTTAAAATGCACTCCCTCTAAACACGCCTTAAAATGGAGAATATCAACATTTGTACTGTAACAGAGACCTGGCTCAAGGCAGCAGAAAGCACCCCTGCACTGCCAGGCTATAACTCATTCCACATCTTTTGGCCCCAGAACTTGGACCGAAGCTCCAAAGGGGTTGGTGTTTCCATATTCATAAAGGATGTGCACACCTCCAGACTGGTAGCCCAACATAATGCATCAGAGATACTTCAGGTGCAGCTAACATTGGGTAAGACAGCGATTCAGGTTGTAGCCTGTTATAGGTCTCCAACCATGCCCCAAGACACTCACTCCATGTTCCTAAGCACCCTGGAGAATATTAGGGTTCAACCTAACACAGTCTTACTGGGCGACTTCAACTACCCATCCATTAACTGTGAAAACCACTCATGTACCATTACACTTGCCCAATGTTTCCTGGAGTTCATTAATTCCAAAGCTCTGCACCAGCTCATTCTTACCCCCACTAGAGGTAGCAACATCCTTGACCTGGTCATTACTAACAAGGGCGACCATTGCTCTACACCAATAGTCAACTCCTCCCTGATTAGATCCGAGTACAAACTAATCACCTTGGAAATCCACATCCCTTACACCTCCCACTCCCACCCCACCCCCCTGCAAAGGTAACCACCATGAAAAACTTCTCCAAAGCTAACTTTGGGCTCCTAAGAACAGAGGTGGCTAAATTCATGGCACCCATGCAAATGGAGAACAGTTGCATGACTGCCGAATCATACACCAATGCACTGTACACAAATGCATGGATCTCACCATACCCAATAAAACCAAGATGCTCTCCTACAAAAAAAGGAAGCTAATCTGGTGGTCCCCTGCCATAAACAAACTGTACAACAGAAGGAGGAAACTGATGCGGAATAAGGTGAAGTCCGAAAGACTGGAAAAACTCCCTTATCAGCCTCAACAAAAAGTTGAGATCCCTCATCAAATCCTCTAAAGCTAGCTATGAAAAAATAATTGCAGCAGATAGTAAAGATGACCACAAGGCCTTCTATAGTTATGTAAAGAACCTCCACGGTAATACCCAGATTTGCTCTGAGCTGCTGCACAATGGTACCTCCTATACGGAGCCAACAGATATTGCCAATATACTGTCTGACAGATTCAGTGCCAACTTTTCCCCTCTCTCCCCCCAAAGGACCAATCACAATACCAGTAGATTGCCAGGCACCCAGTATTACTGCTGCACAGGTTAAAACAGTACTGTCCAAGGCCAAGAATACAGCCTGTATGGGACCTGACAATATCCCCTGCTGTGTTCTACATGAACTAAAGACTGAACTGGCGCCTCACCTATGTGCCCTGTTCAATCACAGTTCAGGCTTTGTTCCTACCAAATGGCACACTGCTATAGTCATCCCTCTCCACAAAGGAGGAGTGACTACAGACCCTGGGATCTATCGCCCCATTAGCCTGACAAGTCTGATATGCAAAGCTATGGAACACATCATCATGGACCCAATAAATAAGGATATAGGGAATCTCCAGACTCTGGATCCCACACAGTTTGGTTTTGTGAAGGGTAGATCATCCCTGCTCAACTTGGTTGTCTTCTTTGAGTCAGTCACCAGATCTGTGGATGAAGGCAAGGTGGTTCATACAGCCTACCTTGATCTGGCCAAGGCCTTTGATACCATTCCCCACTCAGGAATCATATTAAAACTCACTAAGCTAGGCATCAACCCCTATATCACTAGGTGGGTTGCAAACTGGCTCACAGATAGAACCCACAGTGTGAAAGTAGTTGACTCCAAGTCATACTGCCAACCAGTGATGAGTGGAGTCCCACAGGGATCGGTCCTGGGTCCTCTCCTGTTTGGTATCTATTTCTCAGAAGTCCAATCCAACACAAAGGGACTCTGGCTGACAAGGTTCGCAGACGATTGCAACTTGGGTGTCAATATTAACTCCCCAAGTGATGTTGACATCCTACAGAAAGGCCTCACTGAGACCAACGACTGGTGTCAGAACCATGGTCTTAAGCTCAATGCCAAAAAATGTGCCGTCATCCCCTTTGGGAAAAACCCATTTCCCATGAACTACCACATTGATGGTAGTCCACTGAAAACAGAAGGCATTATAAGAGATCTGGGAACACAGATTGACAGCAACCTCTCTTTTGACCACCACCCTGCCACTGTGGTCAGAAAGTCCTTCTATGTGGCACATCTCATTACTAAGGGTTTTGCATCCAGGAAGAAAGAGGTCATTGTCTCCCTCTACTCTTCCCTCATTAGGTCAGTCATCGAGTACAATGCCCCATTTGGCATGTACCTCACTAGACACCTGCAACAACTGGAGAGGCCACAAAAGTACGTCACAAAGAGGATCCCAGGCCTTAAACACTTGTCCTTTATGGGCTGACTCAAAAAACTCCAACTATTCTTTGTCTCATATGGCCTACTTAGAGGTGATCTCTGCTTGACTTATAAAGCCATGTCTGACCCAGCTCTGTTAGAAATGCTACATCTAAAGAAATCCCAATCCCTCCACACCACATGCTCCAGGGACCTCAACCTCATTACCACAATCAACAGAAGGTGCTGGCGGGAAAGGTTCATAACCTAGAGACTACCCATACTATGGAATAGACTTCTCATACATGTCAAACAGAGCACCTCACTGGCCCTCTTCAAGAGAAATCTTGATGAGTGGATGGGAAATAGAAAATTCACCCCGGGGATCACTCCAGTGGCTGTACTCGACAGAGGCTCTGGAAACTAAGGTCGGGTGGCACAATGCAAGGGTAATCCTATGGGCTAGACTTGTAAAGGCTCCAGGGCCATTAGCCTAGTACACACCTATGAACCTATGACTCTGATAATACTTGTATTCATATTTTAAATGTAGTCATGCTTCTTGTATTTCTCAACATTGTTTTACAAATATTCAAATGATGATCTGATTTCTGCAAACTAATTTTTGTATACCCCAGTATATCTGTGCTATTTAATTCTGTGTAAAACTAGTATTTGTCTTACTTTGATCCTACAACTATTGCAATGATTGCACCCTTTTGATCCTACAACTATTCTAATGACTGCACCCTGTCGCAGATTGTTTATTGCAGTATTGAACTTTGTAATGTTATACTCTTTTAAATATTATACTTTTATATGTGGAGCTTTTCTCCTCAGTCCTCTGCTGAAAATGGGCTACTAGCCCAATCAGACCACCCTGCTAAAGAAATGTCAAATAAAAAAAAAATAAAATACATTCCTTTCTTTTTTCTTTTGTGCTTAGCCCTTTAAATTTTTTTTCTGTCTTTTTCCCCTTTTACCAACAGAATTTTTTTTCTTTTACTACCTCCCAAGTTATTTTCTTTTTCTGTTTTTTTACCTTTTTAACAATAGAATATATTTTTTTTATTTTACTATCTCTTCATTGCTTATTTCGGAACCTTCTTTTCTGTCCTCTTTATTATATTTTTCTCATCTAACTTTTCTTCTGTTTCTACTAATTCTAAAATGTCTTCTCTTTGTTCATTTTCTTCTCTTTCTTTTTCCTTACCCTTATTTTCATTTTTGCATTCCATCCATAAATGTCCAATTTTATAGCATTTATAACATTTCAATTCACATTTTTTGCTTTCTGTCCCATTTCCTCACAAATGTAACATTTTCTTTTGTCACAGTTACTTATCAAATGTCCTTCTTTTCCACAAAAACAAACATGTTTTGCGTTGTCCCCAGTATTTTTCAATACCCTTTTTCCCCTTCATATTTATCAAATCTACTTCACTTGACCTAAAACTCATTTGACTGTCAACCATTTGACCAGCACCCAATTGACCTAAATTTCATTTGACTGACAACTCATTTGACTGACTCCCATTTCACCGACAGCTTACAATGTTGAATTTCAACATACTAAATCTTAAACCATAGAAAAGCACACTTAGAACACCAATAACTAACCCTTTCCAGAACTTAAAAACTACTTATTAACCCTCTTAACAGAAATGGGACAAAGTACAACCAAACTAGATGGGGGCAATGCCCCTACACCCCCAATGTGGGGAGGCTGTGCCCCCCCCCCCAATTATATATACTAACTCCAGGATCACCCTATAGTGAGGAAAAGGGCATATACCTTTAACTTGCCTTGCAGTACTCTACACGCTGCCACTACTGCTGGGAACACACAAAACATTCGCCAAATTACTTTAGATACTTCATAAAAATGTAGAGAGACAAACCCACATTTAGAAACACTACAACACTACTTTCTACATGACTATTGGAATTCTAACAGGTAGCACTGCAAGTTATAGTAATTCTCTCTATCACAAGCAAGTCACAGGTGAAGGACAACCCAAAAAAAGTCTATGTCTTAAATGTCGGTGAAATGGGAGTCAGTCAAATGAGTTGTCAGTCAAATTAAATTTAGGTTAATTGGGTGTCGGTCAAATGGTGTCAGTCAAATGGGTTTTAGGTCAAGTGAAGTACACCCTATTTATCATACTTGGTATATGTATATATTTTTTTCTTTCTATTTTTAACTGAATATTAGAATCCCAGCCACCAGTCCATGAACCTCTTTTGTCATAAACTTTTGCAATGTCCAGTACTTCTTTATATAAATGTTTCAAATGTCCTTTCAAAGTCTCTTTTTCTACCTCTCTTTGAATTATACATCAGTTTTCTTTTTGCTTCTCTGTTAAATGCTTTTATCACACAAAGATTCCATAGGCTATAGTCTTTCTTTTTTTTCATATTTTCCAAGAAAATGTTCTATTGAATAACAGTCTCAAATATAATGTCACAAAATGCCTCTGATAATTAAAATAAATGCTCTTACTGCTTGTGCTTTTACACCCAAAGGAGCTATTAAATTGTTCTACACTTCATATCTGTCCACTTCTTTACCTTTTTTACTTTGCATCCTTATCACATACTTCCATTTTTCATTTTCTTCTGCCTTCTTTTCTGCTACTCCTCTTTTGTCTTCTTTTACTTTCTCCGCATATGTTTTTTTCCATCTCACCACTGTTCTTCAAGATGGTCTCTGCATCCTCCTTTTGTATTTTCTCTATAATGTCCCCCAGGGAACATTTCCTTCATTTTCTGTCTCACTCTGCATCACCATTTCTTTAAGTAAAGCATCCTACAACCATTCCAACTGGAGGGTTGTAATTATACATCCATCATTTGCTGACTCATCTCCAGCAAATAGATTTCTTTGAAACATCTCCTCAGAATTCTGCACACATTTTCCAGCCTCAGTATTTGCTTTCTCCTCTATTTCTCTCACCTCCCCATCATCTCCTTCTCTCTATCTCCATCTGCCTCCCTATTTCTCGGGGCCACCTCTGCACCTGGAACAGAAACAAAATGGATCCCCCTCGCAACAATGATGAGTAGTGTAAGTTCCCAGATGCCCTGGCCAAATTTCCCTAGCAGTACAAATACTACATTGGGTCTCCCCGAAAAGAGGATAGTAACCTAATGGAACTATCTAGTCAACAAAGGATAAAAGAATGATTTTTCAGCAATGTGGAAACAGGAAGATAAGAGACTCAGACACAAATGTTGGATTATAAAGCAGAGAATATGAAAGATGGTGAGTAGAGGACTGTGAGCTTCTCTGACATTTTGCTAAGATTAAGTGTAGAATAAAAGGAAATCAGGAAAGTGGATGTAGTAGAAGGGAGATGTGGGTGCAATATAAGTGGGAATGGAAAAGGGGTAAGCAAGACAGAGAAGGCTAGGGAGAGCATAAGTGGCTAGTGTAGCTAAAAGGAAAAGTAAAGGTATTAATAAGGGATGAAGCCAGGGAAGTCCGGATACGAAAAAATGGGGTATAGGGATAAGTAAGGCCATGATGAAGCAAGTAAAACAGCAATAGAGCCAAACAAGATGATAAGGAAAGAGAATAATACATTCTTCAGATATGTGAAATAAAGAGAGCAGATATAGAAATTAGTGGGGAAAAAAGGTGGTGAGAGTAGGAATATGAGGGTACAACAGTAGGCCAATATTCCTAATATAGTCTTTATTTTACTATTTTCTATGCAGATATATGTTCTAAAAAGATAACCTGCTGAAACCGAAGATAGTTAACTTATGGGAGATGGTAAAATTAATCTTTAAAACAAAAGAGGCTTTATCAGCCTCAACAAAAAGTTGAGATCTCTCATCAAATCCTCTAAAGCTAGCTATGAAAACAGAATTGCAGCAGATAGTAAAGACAACCACAAGGCCTTCTATAATTATGCAAAGAATCTCCACGGCAATACCCAGATTTGCTCTGAGCTACTGCACAATGGTACCTCCTATACCGAGCCAACAGATATTGCCAATATACTGGCTGACAGATTCAGTGCCAACTTTACCCATCTCCCCGCAAAGGACCAATAACAATGCCAGTAGATTTCCAGGCACCCAGTATTACTGCTGCACAGGTTAAAACAGCACTGTTCAAGGCCAAAAATACAGCTTCTATGGGACCTGATAATATCCCTGGCTGTGTTCTACATGAACTACTGAGTGAACTGGCACCACACCTGTGTGCCCTGTTCAGTCACAGCATCACCTCAGGCTTTGTCCCTACCAAATGGCGCACTGCTACAGTCATCCCTCTCCACAAGGTAGGAGCAACAACAGACCATGGGAACTATCGCCCCATTAGCCTGACGAGTCTGATATGCAAAGCTAAGGAATGCATCATCATGGACCTAATAAACAAGGATATAGGGAATCTCCAAACTCTGGATCCCACACAGTTTGGTTTTGGGAAGAGTAGATCATACCTGCTCAACTCGGTCAACTTCTTTGAGTCAGTCACCAGAGCTGTGGATAAAGGCAAGGTGGTTTATACAGCCTACCTTGATCTAGCAAAGGTCTGTGATACCATTCCCCACTCAGGAATCATAGAAAAACTCACTAACCTAGGCATCGACCCCTATATCACTAGGTGGGTTGCAAACTGGTTCACAGATAGAACTCACATTGTGAAAGTACCTGACTCCAAGTCAGACTGCCGACTAGTCACTAGTGAAGTCCCACAGGGTTCGGTCCTGGGTCCTCTCCTATTTGTTATCTACTACTCTGAAGTCCAGGCCAACATGAAGGGACTCTGGCTGACAAAGTTTGCAGATGATTGCAAGTTTTAAACTATTATTAACTCCCCAAGTGATATTGACATTCTACAGAATGGCCTCACTGAGACCAATGACTGGTGTCAGAACCATGGCCTTAAGCTCAATGCCAAAAAAATGTGTCCTTGTCCCCTTTGGGAAAAACCCAGTTCCCATGAATTACCACATTGATGGTAGTCTACTGAACACAGAAGGTATTACAAGAGATCTGGGAACACAAGTTGACAGCAACCTCTCTATTGATTACCACATTGCCACTGTGGTTAGAAAGTCCTTCTATGTGGCACATCTCATTACTAAGGGGTTTGCATCCAGGAAGAAAGAGGTCATTGTCTCCCTCTACTTTTAACTCATTAGGCCAGTCATTGAGTACAATGCCCCATTTGGCATGTACCTCACTAGACACCTGCAACAACTGGAGAGGTCGCAAAAGTACCTCGCAAAGAGGATCCTAGGCCTTAAACACTTGTCCTATATAGACAGATTCAAAAAACTCCAACTATTCTCTGTCTCATATTGTCTACTTAGAGGCGATCTCTGCTTGAATTACAAAGCCGGTTGCCAGATTTCCGACTGGCCAGATAGGGACAAAATGAGGACCAAAAAAAAGATCTTTCACGCTAAGTGAGGACCAAAATAAAAGGCTTTAAACATGGAGCTACTTCTGTTTAGTATGGTACATCAAGCATTTCCACATTAAATGCAAGTAGCTCTGTGTTAAGTGACTGCCTGATGTTCTGCATTAAACACAAGCAGCTCCGTGTTTAGTGATTTTTGATTGGCCCGTATGCAATACAGGGCCAATCAAAAAAAAAAAAAAAGCAGAGAGCTGTTTCGCTGGGCAACTGCCTCATGTACACAGACTACTCTAAACTACTAGCACCTAGGAACACAATTTATGAGAGATGCAAATATATCAACCACATAGTGTCATTGCTGTCACCCCCACAAACAGTATATCTGGCACTGAGAAGGTTGGCAACACAAACATTACACCGCAAACAGCACTCACACCTACACAACACACTCCCACATATGTGGAGGCTCTCAACAAAAGTATACCCAAACAAAAGAGACCTCCAAGGCATAAATGCATGCAAACTCCACTGCCCACCACACCACACATAGTCCACATACCTGTGTCTCACAGCCACTAAGGCCTAAACATAAACCCAACATATTAGTCATAGGAGACTCCATTGTGAGACGCACAGATGTGCCCCTCACCAGGCTGGATAAGGGGAAAGTCATGGTTAGTTGTTTATCGGGTGCCAGAATCCGCCATATCACCAATGCACTCAAGTCTCTCTTCAGGTACTCTTATGACTCTGTCATAGTCCATTTGGAGTAAATGACTTGAGATGTACCTCCTTGGAAAATATGAAGAGAGACATGATCGAGCTTGTTGAGTATATGTCCCAGGCAGGTATGTCCCTAGCCTCAAGCAGCATTCTACCATCACCCAGAATGATACCTCAACACAAACAGAAAATGATTGACTTTAACAACAGCTTAGTTTCTGGTGTCATTCATAGGGGATCCAGTACCTGACAGCCTGGGATGACATGATTTACAAGCCACGATGCTTTGCTGGAGATGGCCTGCATCTGTCTTCCTTAGGCTTCAGGCTCCTGGCAAAGGCTCTTGCCTTCTCCATAGTGCCTTTTTTAGGCAATGCTATGAGGTCAAAACTACCAACATGAAAATTTCCTCAAAACACAAATTAAAGGTCATGCTGCTAAATGCTAGGAGTCTAAACATGAAACTGCACTCATTCCAAGCATTCTTAACCCTGGAAGAAGCTGGCATTTTGTGCATCACAGAAACCTGACTCAAAGCTGCGGAGAGCACCCCAGCCATACCAGGTTACTCATCCTATCATTCATTCAGATCCCAAGCCATGGGCAGCAAAACAAAAGGAGGTGACTTTACAATATATATAAAAGACATACACACCTCTAGGCTGGTCAAACAGTATGATGCACAGAAAATGCTCCAGGTGCAGTTAACAATTGACAAGACCCCTATTCAAGTCATAGCTAGCTACAGGCCCCCAACTCTGACTCAAACCCAGTCCACCTATCTGGACCTCTTTGAGTCTATCAAGATTCAACCCTTTACCCTGAACCTGAGCAACTTTAACTATCCAACATAGATTGGAAGAAATACTCATGCCAAAACACAAATGCCCAGAGATTCCTTGATTTTGTCAATGCAAATGCCTTGGACCAGTTATTTGACACACCCACAAGATGTGAAAATATCTTGGACTTGGTATTAACCAGCATGAGTAACCACTGCAGCATCCCTACAGTGTCATTATCCCTGGTAAAATCCGACCACAAAGCAGTCACTTTCAAAGTCACCATCTCCCCTGCCACCCCCCCAACCACCCCCAGCTAGGGTCAAACAAAAAAACTTCTCCACTGATTACAACCTCCTGAGGGAAGGTTTAAGCAGCTTCACAGCCCTCTCCCCCTACACAGAAACTGGTATGTATATACCAAAGTACTATATGAGCATTTACATAGCTGCATGAAATCAGGAATACCAGACAGGATTAAACCATCCTCCTCAAGGAAGAGTAAACCTGTCTGGTGGACATCTACAATAAATAAACTCTATAATAAAAGGAAAAAAATTGCTGTCCTGGACCAAGAAGTAGCAGGTGTCTAATTGGAAGCAATCTCTCCTTAGCCTGAACAAGCAAATAAGAGCACTAGTAAAATCCTTCAAAGCAAACTTCAAGTCCAAACTGGCCACATCTACTAAAGACAATCATAAGGCTTTCTTCACATATGTCCGCAATCTCAAGTGAAGCACCCAGATCTGCTCAGAACTGGTAGCCAAGGACACCACATACACAAGCCCTGTAGATATAACCAACCTGCTGTCAGACAGGTTTAGTGAAAACTTCAATCCTCTGTTCTCCCTACCAGTAAAATAGGACATCCCCAGTATCTGCCCCCTCCCCTTATCTCTAGGGAGCAAGTCATCACCGCCCTCTCAAAGGCAAACAATACAGCCACCATAGGACCCGATAATATCCTGGGCTGCATCCTACATGAACTCAGGCAGGACATTGCAGTACCATTATGCACCCTATTCAACCAAAGCCTGAGTACCAGCTTCATCCCAGCTGAGTGGAGGACAGCAACTGTCATCCCTTTGCACAAAGGTGGAGCGTCCACCAATCCAGGAAATTATAGACCCATCAGCCTAACTAGCCTGATCTGCATGGTCATGCAGCGGATCATCATGGACCTCATTAACAAGGGCATTGGCAACCTCCAGACACTTGATCCAACACAGTTTGGTTTTGTTAAGGGGAGGTCATGCCTGTTAAATTTGGTCGACTTCTTTTAGACAGTCACCAAGGCCATAGACAAGGGGTAGATGGTGTACCTTGACCTGGCCAAGACCTTCGACACTATTCCCCACTCAGGTATAAAAGATAAACTCTCTCAACTAGGCATCAATCCATATGTTACCAGATGGATACCAAACTGGCTTACTGATAGAACCCACCTAGTCAAAATAGGGGAAGCCACCTCAAGTACTAGACCTGCAACAAGCGATGTACCCTACAGATCAGTCTTGGGGCCTCTGCTGTTTGGGATATACTTCTCAGAGGTGCAGGTCAAATCTAGTGGGCTATGGCTGACCAAGTTTGCAGGTGACTGCAAGCTGAGTGTTGTTATCAATTCCCCTAGTGATGTGGACATCCTCCAAAATGGTCTCACCCAAACAAATGACTGGTGCCAGAAACATGGTCTCAAACATGCCAAAAAATGCATCATCATCCCTTTTGGGGAGAATGATGTCCCCACAAATTATCACATTGATAATAAGGCACTAAGCATGCAATCAGTCGTGAGGGAGTTGGGAATCCAGGTTGATAGCAAACTGACTTTTGACCACCATATTGCCTCCATTGTATAGAAAGCTTTCTACATGGCCTACCTCATTAGTAAGGGTATCTCTTCCAGGGACAAGGTGGTCATAACATCCCTGTATTCTTCCTTTATAAGACCAATTATTAAATACAATGCTCAGTTCAGCATGTAACTCGCAAAGCACATGCAGCAACTGGAGAGACCACAGAGATTCCTCTCCCCAGGGCCTCAAACATCTACCCTACACAGATAGGCTAAAAGCCCTGTCCCTGTACTCAGTCTCCAACAGACTCCTCAGAAGTGACCTCTGTCTGGCATACAGAGCAATCTCAGACCCCGTCCTAATGGGACTTCTGCATATCCTCAAGTCAAGCTCCACTCTAGTAACTTGCATGCGAGACCTCAACTTGGTGTGTGACATCAATAGGACTTGTTGGCAGGACAGATTTGTGTCCCATAGACTCTCCCTTTTGTGGAATAGACTCCCTCTCCACGTAAAGCAGAGTGCCCCATTAAACCTGTTTAAGCTGGATAACTGGATGAGGAACAGAAAATACACCCCTGGGATTCCACCTATGTCCCTGCTGGACAGTGGCATAGGGTGCTGACTTGTTGGAACATGGGCTAAATTCTTGACTAGGCTTGTAAGGGCCTCAGGGCCAATAGCCTAGTAACTTCTTATGATGCTATGATCCTATGAACATTCACCTTCTTGCTCTTGCATGAGTCTAAGTGCCATAACAAGACTGGAGACCTTCCATTTCAACATTTTGAGGACTGATCAACTGGCTACTGATCAACAGTATGTTTCACCCACAAAAGATGCAACAGGAGTGGCTGATGTTCAGTCTTGAAATGCTTCATGTGTTTCACTCACAGGATAGACATGTAATAGTCTGAGAAAAAAGTCTTGCTGGGAATTTTTCTAATCATCTTTCACTTGCCATATATAACATTTGTTATAATTGCTAAGAGCATTCAGAAGTACAGTTACCACCTGTTAGGTGCTTCTTCTGGCACTCAAACAAAGCTGTGTTGCTAAACTTTAACCTGGGTCTGTTCTCCCAAAGAAGGCTTTTCCTACTTTCATTCACGTCATCAAAATTGAGTTATGCTTCACTGATTTTCCTGTATCAAGAAGACTAATCTGAAAATGCCTAAAATACAAATTTTCTGGGGGAGGGCAGGGGGTAAGGCCCCATGCACCCATGTAGAAGGAGCTTAGCTCCCATTTCTTTTAGCTTATATGTAACAACTCTGTGGTCACACAATAGTGGGAATGTGTGGAAATGCCACTGCGTTACTGGTTCACACAAAGCAAGTGCATGTTATATCAATAAAATGTGATTAAATCATATTAAAGAAAATCTGCTTTAACAGGCTATTCTCATCAGAGTGTAGGTATTCTTTCAAAAAAATATCCAGCTGATACAGCAGTTTATCTGCTTTCTGGTTCAGGGAGTTTGCTGATGTACTCTCTCCTTTTCCCTCTGCCTGGTTGCAGCCAGTTTAATCCATTATGAGTTTTAGGAAACAACCTGAGAGCTGAAAATGTGAGTAAATATAACAAGATAATTAACATAACACATTACAGCAGAGATAAACAACTCTGTAGAATATATCAACCTTTTTTTTCAATAATGTTAAAATATTTGGCAAGAAAACTGATTTTGGCAGTCTTGCAATGGTTCAAAGTCACAGAAACATTGGTAGAATTAGAGCAGGCTATGTACACAGATCAAATCACACAATTACAAATGGTGTTCAGCCTCAGAGAGGTACTCATAGTGAGAGTGGGTGTGAATCAAGGTCCAGCTCTGAGCCCAGTGCTGTTCGTACTGGTGATGGGATTGAATTAACAAACTGGTCAGACCGATAGATTAACAAAGCTGCTGCATGCATTTAATGTGGAATTACAAGCAGACTCTGGACAGGTCCAGCAATGATAGTAGAATGGAATGCAAAACTGAAGGCACATGAAATGAAATTTTGTACAGATAAAACTGCTGTCAATCAAGCAAATTGTTGAAAACATAAGAAACTGAAAACTGAGATAGAAGGGAAAATACCTGAACAGGTTAATAGCTTCAAGTATCTGGGATGAGTGTTTTAGGAGAGGGGAAACCTAAATGAGGAGGCCAAGGCTAGAGTCAGAGGGGTTACTGCCAAATGGCACAGAGTGCTAGGGGTAGTGTACAACAAAAGAATGACAGAAAAGCTGAAAGGTGAGATGTACAAAACATTGGTGTGGCCAGTACTCAGTACAAAAACCTGGGCAGTGAAGGCAGTGAAGCTATCGATGATGGAGATGAAGTGCCTGAGATGAATAGTAGGATGCACATTATGGAACAGATGAAGAAATTATAACATTAGAGCAGAAGCCAAAGCAGCCCCAGCTGTAGAGAAAGTCAAAGAGAACGGTTTACAGTGTTTTGGGCACATGTACAGGAAAGCAGAAGAAGATTTGGTGAAGAAGATTTTGGATAGACAAGAAGACAATAAGAGATTTAAGGATATCTAGCAAAGAGATATGATGAATTGTTTAAGAGAAAGACCCATGACAGTCAGACTTGACCATCAAAAAAGGTAGGAGGGCTGTACTGAATATAGAGAGATGTTCATAGTTAACGTGACACCCCAAACCCATGTAGAAGTAAATAAAATGGGGAAAATGGGACTGATGATGATGTTGCTAAAATATGTGTCTGACTTCCAGGTGTGCCTGTGGTTTCCTCTAACAAATTATATATGCATACATCAGGGTTCCATTGCAGTAATGGACCAGAATCCCAAAACGGATTTGGGTATGAAGTAACATGCTAGGCTGAGCACTTACTCCACAACTGGGTCCAAACCTAGGGCTCTGCCAGTTTGCATTTAGCATGTGCTGATGAGGACTGCTGGATCTTAGAAACCAATTCCAAAACAGAAATCAGGCTTGCTTCATCAAAACACTTCAGCATTGTAAATTGGCAATGGTCGCTAAAGTAAAACCCTGAATCCAGAGTACAATCTTAAGAGGCTTTCTCATCCACATTCATTCCTAGACTTCAAAAGCAACCTCCCTGAAAGACAGCAATACTTCTCACAGTAATCCACTGTGTGCACATAAGATGTCTTGGCACTGTTCTTTCACGCTTTGCAACATACATGATGATGAGACGGTTCATCTTTTTGCTACATATGATCACTCATAATATGAAAGAAGTCAATTAAAAATGAATGGAAATATTTTTCTGACTTCCTAAACATTATGATGCAACACTTTCTTGAGGGGAAAATTAATGCGTAAATAAAGGAAGGATATAGGAGAAGGATCTCTCTCTCTCTCTGTCTCCTTCTGTATAAAAAATCATGACACTGCACTAAAGGCATGCATATTTTGGTGTTATTATCTTGAAGTTGTGGTTATTCCTTTAGGCACTGTGATGATAGAACTTATCTTTTTGTCAAGCTCTCTTTTGTACAGATCAAAGCTTCAATATTTGATCCATTTATCATAAGCAATGATAGGTATGCCAATGTAATGTGCTGATTTTTGTGAAGTTTGAGTGAACCACAACAAAGTCATTAAAATTAGTAAAACAAAAATTAGAAGAGTATTTCTGATGTGGAAAGTTAGACATGAGTGAATACTATATCCACTCATTTATCTATGAATCTATATATGTGTTTGTGTGTGTGTGTGTGTGTGTGTGTGTGTGTGTGTGTGTGTGTGTGTGTGTGTGTGGGTGTGTGGGTGTGTGGGTGTGTGGGTGTGTGTGTGTGTGTGTGTGTGTGTGTGTGTGTGTGTGTGTGTGTGTGTGTGTGTGTGTGTCCATGTGCTTACGCATGTGATGTTGTAGTATGCTGTATTATATATGAAGAAAAAATTTCAGAAGTGAAGGAACAAAATTACTGTGAATTTCTGTCATATAAAGCCTCTGAGCTGGCATGCTGCTATCATTTTATTTTATTTACTTATTTATTTATTTGTTTGTTTGTTTGTTTATTTATTTATTTATTGACATTTAATTACCAGGAAAGTCCAACCGGGTAGAAGCCCATTTTCAGTGAAGGCATTCTGTTTAACTGTATTTCGTTGCTATTTACTGCAATTCATTACTGTTTAACTGCATTTTACTGCATTTCATCACTGTTTGTATTTTTTCATACTGTGACTTCTGTTTTTGTCTGTAAGTGCTTAATCTATGCTTTGTTGTGAGTTTTACTGTGTTCTTAACACTTAAATTGAGTAACATAGTCTGGATACAGGTTTGCTGAATCCAGAGCTGTTTGTTTTTGCCTTCTGTGTTTCTGGCAGCCGTCTTATGTTTATCTTCTGTGTTTCTGGCAGCCATTTTTTGTTGATGAGGGCCTATCTTCTCTGCCAGTGAGAGTAGCAGGGCTGCCTGGAACTTGTCTGGCACAAGCTGATTGGAAAAGAAAGCAGGGACTAGCAGGATTGGCTAGATTTCTGTGTTACCAGATGAATTTTCTATTTTTGCTGTATTTAAACCTTCAGGCTACAAGAACAACAGAAAGGAGAACGAGAGGCTTCAAGTGCCTCCATTTTGATTTTTTTTCTGATTATACTGCTTTCTGCACTTGATTTAAGTTGTTTTTTTTTCATTTAACTGCATTTATTTTAACTGTATCTGCTTTAATATTGCTACACACTCAGGTGTGCTAGCTTGCACTGCATTTAAAATACTTTTATTACTATTTTAACTGTTTTTTCTGCAAAAAAAAAAAAACAAGCAAAAGAAAAAGTTCTAAGCTTGTTTCCCACCTTTCCTGTGGGTCTATATTAGATGAATGAAAGTTCATCTTAGCGAACGCTCACATGAGTGAAAATCTAGGAACTCGAAACTGCAATTGTGGGGGGATGCACCCAACTGTGAGATCGCACTACAGTGAGGAAAGGGCAAATATTCCCATCTTCACTGTACCGCAATCTCAAAATTGCGGTTTCATGTTCCGCAATTTTCGCTCATGTGAGCGCTCGCTAAGATGAACTTTCGTTCATCTAATATAGACCCCTTTCCTGTTACTAGAGTAGTTCAGATACAGATTTGCTATATCCTGGATTGTTTTGTAAGTTTCTGATTTTTCCAGACCTTTCTGTGCTAGAAGGAAGCCTTCCAGCTTATTTATTTATTTTACATTTGTTAACCAGGAATGTCTGACTGAGCCGAAGCCCTTTTTCAGCAGGGGCCCGGGGAGAAAAGCTCCAAGTACATTCATATAACATTAGTCATTATTTCAGATATTATACAAGTGGAATAAGGCAATCAGCTAGCAGACTACAGGAGCATTTTTGAGACTAAACAGATTACATTTTGTCATCATACAAATATAACAGCTAGATTACTGCCACAACATTTTTTTAAAGTAGTAGTTAGTTAGTTTTACAAGTATAAGAGAGATGAATACCTTGCTTAGGGAAGTGATGTAAAGAGTTTTCAAGGAGGATTTGAGCATTGGCAGATCCATTTCCTGTTGAAATAATCTTTTAGAGTTAGTTTTGGGATGTGTGTGTGTGTTCGAATTTTGAGGGGAAGTTTGTTCCATTCAATAGAAGGGTGATAGCTATATAGGTTACGTCCTGCTTTCAATTTGGGCTTGTAGATTTTTAAGAGATCTTGGGAAGAGCTACGGATGTTTCTTGAAGGAGCGTAGTGGGAGATGATAGAGTGTAAGGCTGGACAGAAAGATGGCTGGTAAAGAATTGAGTGTATGGTTTGGAGGTGAGAGAGAAGGAGGAGGTGGGGCAGCTCAAGCCAGTTTAAATATCTTAGAGAGAGACAGTGATGAGATCTATAGGATTGTTGAGCTGCAAATCGAGCTACTTTGTGGTATGTAGTCTCCAGTCTAGTAAGGAGAGAGGTGTTAAGGTTAGTAAGGATTTGTAAGCAATATGTTAAGCAGGGAAGAAGGTAGGCATGAGTGAGGGCTATTCTAGCTTCCTGAGTAAGAAATTTATTATTTCTATATAGTAGCCCCAATTTAAGGTGAGTTTTCCTGATACAATTATTTATGTGGAGGTCGAATTTAAGTTGATTATCGATTGTGATACCAAGGAGTTTAGAGCTGGGTTCAACTATAATAGGAGTCTTGTTGAGTGACTAGATAGTAAAAGAGGTCTTTATGTGCTTGGCTGTTTTACGGAGGAAGAGTAAGCGTTTTGTTTTTTAGGGTTGAGGATGAGTTGGCTGTTTGAGAGCCATGATTCTACTGAGTTAAAGGATAACTGGGTAGCTGTTAAAAGTTCAGAGTGAGAGTTAGCTATTGTTATGACTGTAGAATCATTGGCGTATTCTATAGGTTCATAGGTAGGTAGTAGGCTATCTGCCTGAGGGCATTTATAAGCCTAGCCAGAGTGTGTCGGCTTTCGCCACCCCATTGATTAATTAACTGATCCTCTGTCAAGCAGAGCCAATGAAGTGATCCCAGGGGTGTATTTTCTGTTACCCATCCACTTGTCAAGGTTTCTCTTGAAGAGTGTTAGTGAGGGGCTCTGCCTAATGTAGTTTGGAATTTTGTTCCAAAGCATGGGGAGTCTCTGTGACAGGAATCTATCCCTCCAGCATGTTCTATTTATTGTTGTGGTGAGGTATAGCTTACTAGAGCACATGGCTGGCAGTGACTTGGATTTCTTTAGATGAAGCATGTCCATCAATTCTGAGTTGGACATGGCTTTGTAAGTCAGGCAGAGATCACCTCTGAGTAAGCGATATGCCACTGAGTACAGCCGGAGTTTTTTCAGTCGGGCTGCATAGGATATATGTTTGAGGCCATTAATCTTCTTGGTGAGGTACTTTTGTGGTCTTCCACCTGTTGAAAGTGTCTTGTGAGGTACATCCCAAATGGGGCATTGTACTCTATGATGGGTCTGAGGAGTGACGAGTAGAGGGGCACTATAACCTTTTTATTTCTAGATGCGAACCCTTTAGTAATTAGATGGGCCACATAGAAGGATTTCCTAATAATTTGGCAATATGATTGTCAAAGGAGAGATTACTATCTACCTGGGTCCCCAGATCTCTTATTACCTCTTCTGTATTAAGGGAGCTGCCACCTACGTGGTAATTCGTGGGTGTTTTGTTTTTTTCCAAATGGGATGACTATGCATTTTTTGGCATTTAGTTTGAGGCCATGACTTTGACACCAGGTGTCTGTCTCAGTAAGGCCCTTTTGGAGGATGTCTGTATCAGCCGGAGAGTCAATTATGGCTCCCAGTTTGCAGTCATCGACAAACTTGATTAGCCATAGTCCTCCTGTGTTTGCCTGTACTTCTGAAAAGTATATGCCGAACAGTAGGGGTCCCAGGACTGAGCCTTGCAGGACACCACTTGTGAGTGGATTAGAGTCGGACCTAGAGCCCACTATTCTTACCGTGTGAGTTCTGTCTGTAAGCCAGTTGGCAACCCATCTCATGACGTAGGGGTTTATGTTCAGGCTGGTAAGTTTTTCTGTAATACCCAAGTGGGGAATGGTGTCGAAAGCCTTGACGAGGTCAAGGTAGGCTGTGTGAACCACATTTCCCTCATCTATGGCCTTGGTGACTGTCTCAAAGAAGTCAACCAGGTTTAGTAGGCATGATCTGCTCTTAACAAAGCCGAACTGGGTCAGGTCAAGTGTTTGGAGGTTCCCAATGTCTTTGTTAATGAGTTCCATGATGATGCGCTCCATAGCCTTGCAGACCAGGCTAGTCAGGCTTATGGGGCGATAGTTACCAGGGTCAGTTGTAGCCCCTCCTTTGTGGAGTGGAATAACCGTTGCTATGCAACATTCTATGGGCATGTAGCCTGTGGAGAGGCTGAGGTTGAACAGCGTGTCTAGGTGGGGGGTTAGTTAATTCTGTAGTTCATGCAAGATGCAGCCCGGGACACCATCTGGCCCCATTGACGCTGTGTTTTTGGCTTTTGAAAGGGCTGTTTTCACCTGTGCGTCTGTGATTTCCGGGACACTACACTTTTCCGGTATTGTTGTGGGCCCTTTTGGGGGTGAGGGGGGGTGAAGTTTGCACTGAATCTATCTGCCAGGATGTTGGCAACATCAGTAGGTTCAGTATATTTTGTGCTATTTTGCACTAGTTCAGTGCATAGCTGCGAGTTGCCACTTAGATTCTTAACATAGCTAAAGAAGGCTTTGTGGTTATCTTTTGAATCCTTGGCTATTTTACTTCCGAAGTTAGCCTTGGATGATTTTATGGGGGACCTTAGTTTCTTACTGATACTGATCAGGGATGTCTTTCCTTCTTGGGATTTGCTTTTTTTCTGTATTAGTTTCCTCCTTCTATTGTATAGCCTGTTTATGGCAGGGGTCCACCAAACTGATTTCCTTCTCTTAGAAGAGTGTATTTGTAAAGGTTTCTGCATCTTGGCAGTGTTATCCTTTAGCGTGAGGGCTGTGAAACTTTCCGCCTCTGTCTTAAGTAAGGTGAAGTTTGCTTTAGAAAAGTTTTTTGCTGTGGTTTCCTTAGTTGGGGGTGGTGGTGGGGTGTGGACATCCAGAGTGATCAGTTTATGGTCTGATCTAACTACTGATGGGTTGACCTCTGGTGTGGAACACCTGTTGCCCATGTTGGTGATGACCAGGTCCAATATATTTTCACCACTGGTAGGGGAGTTTACCAGCTGATCCAGGGCGTTTGAGGTGATGAATTCCAGGAAGCACTGGACCTGGGAGTTTGTACTCAAGTAGTTTTCCTAGTTAATGGTAGGGTAATTGAAATCACCCAATATCAGGGTGTTTGGTAGGACCTTCATGTTTTCCAGTGTCTCCAGAAAGGTGGAGTGGTGGTCCTGGGTCATGTAGGGTGATCTGTAGTAGGCCACAATCTGCATTGCAAATTTGCCCGATGTTAGTTGAACATAGATGATCTCTGAGGTATCATGCTGTGCCACTAATCTGGAGGTGTAGGTATCCTTGATGAATATGGATACACCCCCTCTTTTTGTGTTTCGGTCTGTGTTCTGTGGCCGAAACATGTGGTATATGAGTTGTAGCCCGGTAGTGCTGGGGTGCTCTCTGGAGCCTTGAATCAGGTTTCAGTTACTGCACAGATGTCGACGTTCTCCATACTGAGAAGTGCTTTGAGCGCATGCATTTTGAGATTTAAACTCCTGGTGTTGAGTAGCATAACCCTCAGTTTTTTGTTAACTGTGCTGTTTACGGTGGTGGGTTTGACTTTTGAGCCTTGCCCAAAAAAGGCACTATGGGGGCAACAAGAGCCTTGGCCAGTATTCAAAAGCCTAGGGGTGACAGGTGCAAGCTGTCTCTTGTGAAGCAATGCGGCTTGTTGAGCATGTTGTCCCAGGCTGACAGACACTGGCTCCCCTTTGAATGACACTAGAAGCTTAGCCATTTGTTGAAATTGATCATTTTTTATTTTATACTGAAGTATCATTCTTGGTGAGGGCAGGATGCTACTCAGAATCAGGGTCATACCAGCCTGGGCTACATGATTAGAGAGCTCTTCCATGTCTCTTTTCATGTAGTCCAGGGAGGTACGTCTCAGGTCATTCACACCAACATGAACAATGACAGTCATATTTGTACTTGTTCTGGAGTGACCTGAGTGCTTGTGTTATGTGGCGGATTCTGGCTCCCGACAGGCAGCTAACAGTAACCTTCTGCTTGTCCAGCCTGGTGAGTGGGATGTCAGTGTGCCTGACTATAGAGTCACCTATTACTAGTGTGTTAGGTATGTTATTTCGCCTTAAGGGCCATGATTGTGCGGCACACTGATTTTGTGTTTTATGTGTCTTCTGGTTTGTGACGGGAGGTGCAGGTTGTTTGGGTGTCTGCTTTGGAGGTCTCTGATGCTTTTGCAGGTTTTTATTTAGAGCCTCCGAGTATGATTTCATGTATTTATGTGTATTTTTTACCATTGCTGGTTTAGTAGGTCTATGTGTGGCTGGAGGTGTGGTGCAAGTGTTAACCTTCTCCTCTTGACTGTCTGTTCCAGTCTTGGGTGTAGAGAGTTTAGCCTCCAGTTTGGCTGTATAATTGCATCTCTCGCATATGTTAGTGTTTTGTGGTAGAAGGGGAGGGTTTTCTGTGTACATGAGGCAGTTGTAACATTGCCTCAGGATACCCAGATTCACCAGCTGGACTGGAGAGCACACCTGAAATTGCCCTTTGGTCATGCCTGAATAGTAGGGTGAGCTGCTTAGTTGCTTGGTTGGTGAGGGGTGAAAAAGAGCCTTGCCCTGCTGGGAAATCAAGTTTCAGGGTATATTAGTGCTTGCTATTAGGTCTGAGCAAGTGCTGGCCTGCAGGATGCTTTTTGAGTGCTTAGGTTGAGAGTTAGACTAGTTTCATGGGAAAAACTGAAGAGGAGACTTAGTGGCGCTGGGAATAATTTAACCCTAGCTAACCGGCATTGCCCGGCGCGCAAAACTGTGCAAATGCATTTTTTATAGCAGGGAAATGAAGGAGATAGAAATTAGCCCAAAATGGCCAATAAACTACTAACTTCTGGGCTGGAACCACTCCTCCAGGGACAGATAGGCTGCTCAAAGCTCCCCTCTCTCACAGGTGAACAGAGAAACTTCCTTCTATCCAAGTAAGGTATGGGCAACTCAGAAACTTGTAACACAGCCCTGAATTCAGCACTAGCCTGAAAACTGGACTATACTAGCTTAGAAAGGCAGGAAACAAGGAATTTTTTTTGTTTTTTTTTTTTTGGTTTTTTGAAAAGATAAGGCAAAAACAGCAAAAAATACACTTAAAACAGCTTTAAACGACTACAAATGATCAGAAAAGGCCGTCACACTTTAGGTGTAGCATATAACAGTTAAACAAGTTATTTAAACAAAAATGACTTTTTAAAACTGCAGGCAGTCAAATAAGTACAATATGTGAAAAAAAAACAAGCTTTTAAATCACAATAAACGCTGGAAATTGGCGTTTAGGCTTAAAAAGGTTAAGTACCGCAAGAAAATACAGAAAACTGGTACTTAATCACTCCAAAGTCTCTCTTCTAAGCTAGCAGGCTTGTATCAGTTTAAGGCTTTCTATTGCTTCCCAGTAGGTTAGTTACAGGAAAGATGGGAAACAAGCGCAGATCTGGCCTTTTAAACCAGAAAGTTGAAAGATATGGACAAACTGCCCAAATGGTCAATAAACTACAATTTCTGGGTCAAGAACCACTCCTCTTGTGGTAGACAGACTACCTAGTGCTTATCACTCCCACTGATAAGCTAGAAGGCTTTCCTCCAACACAGAAAGGCTTGCGGGGCTCAGACGCTTACCAACAATCCTGAATACAGCAACTCTGTATCTGGACTAGGCTAGTTACAGAAAAGGTGGGAAACAAGCAGAAGTGCGGCTTTTAAACCAGAAAGTTGAAAGAGATGGAAAAAAACTGCCCAAACGGCCAATAGCTACAATTGCTGGGCCAGAAACCACTCCTCTTGTGGTAGATAGGCTAGCTAATGCTTACCACTACCACTGATAAGCTAGAAGGCTTCCCTCCAACACAGAAGGGGGGCTCAGAAGCTTACAAAAGAGTCCTGAATACAGCAAATCTATTCCTGGACTAGACTAGTTACAGGAAAGGCAGGGAACAAGTGCAAATGCAGGCAATTAAGCCAGCAAGTTGAAAGAGATGGAAAACTGTCCAAACGGCCAATAAACTACAATTACTGGGCCAAGAGTGGGCAGGAGGTATAGAGCAGGTTTGTGAAGATGTTGAAAAGTAGTGGCCCTAAGATGGATCCTTGAGGGACATCCATTTGTATTGGAAGGAGAGTAGATAAAGCAGTGTCCCATTTTACAGATTGGAATCTATATTTTAGATAGCTTTCAAACCATGCCACTGTATCAGGGGAGATGTTGAGGTTAGACAGTTTGTTTAGTAGTAGAGAGTGAGAGACAGTATCAAAGGCCTTTGAGAGATCACGAAAGAGAGAAGAGATTAGTTTTTGATCATCTCTGGTCAGGGAGATAGTATTGAGAAAGGATAGAAGTGCAGTATAGGTGCTATGTTTTCATCAAAAACCATGTTGTATAGGAGTAAGTAGGCTTTCATGAGAGAGGATCCATGACTTGAGTATGTACACATTTTTCAAGAACTTTTGACAGGGGCGAGAAGATGAAAATAGGTCTAAAGTTAGAGATTTCAGTGGAGTTACCTCCTTTGTGGATAGGTAGGGTATAGAACTGTTTCCAGATGGATGGTACTTTGGATTCAGAGATTGAGTGGTTAATGATGATAGAGATGGGAAAGGCAAGTGAGTGAGCAGCTGTCTGAAAAAAGTAAGATGGGATGTTATCGGCAGATACTGAGCATAGTTTTAGTTTGGAGAGTAGAGTTCGGATGTAAGTTGTGGAGATGGGCTTGAGGGAGAAGATTTTGTGAGTGGAAGTTGTTGAAGAGGAAGCTGGGTTTAAGGGGTTTATTGTATTGGTGCTATTGGAGTTAAAGAGTTTGGATATAGATTCAACAAAGTAAGTATTGAAGGTGTTGGCAGTTTCTACTAGTGTCTTTTCTGGGGTAGGATTGGGTGAGGAAGGGTTTCCAGGATGAAGTATTTGATTGATAGCATTCCAGAATTTTCTTGGGTCAGATTTTAGTGTTGTTGGGGGGTCATAATAGAATTCCTTTTTGTCTTTATTGATAAGTCTTTTGGCCAGGTTTCTTTGTTCTTTATATTTTTGTAGGTCATTTGGGTCTTTTGTTTGTAGCCATTTTTTCCAGGACTTATCTCTAGCCTTCATGAGAGTTCTTGTGTTTTTTGTTTGCCAAGGAGATGTTGTAGCTTTTGTCCTAATTTTACAAAGAGGGGCTAATGAGTTAACGATATCCAGAAAAGTAGAGCTGAAAGCAATGACAGCTTCATCTAGGGGAGCTGAGTGAGGAAGTCCCAGCATACTCTAAATATAAGAGTAGAAGTGGTAAGCAATACATAGCCTATCTACCACAACAGGAGTGGTGTCTGACTCTGAAATGATAGTTTATTGGCCGTTTGGGCAGTTTTTCTATCCCTTTCAACTTCCTGGTTTAAAAGCCCATGTTTGCATGGGTTTGCACACCACACAGCACTGCTAAGCTGTCTTAAACTATTACCGGTGTCAGGAAGTCTGCTCTTCAGTTTTTTCCATAGATCTTGCTAGCTCTCTTCTCTCTTGCACTTTAACTATCTTATTCCCCTAGCACTTCATCAGGCTTTTTTGTAGCAATTATTGTAGCACACGTAAGTGCTATCAGCACCAGACGTCCTATATGGAAATAGCTCCAGTACTTAGTAATGATGATCATCCCTCCTGGCATGTCTAAAGGTCAGTTCCCTGTGCTTTCTCCTATTAACCTGGTGAACTTGGGTATTCTGAGGCAGTGTAGCAACTGCCTCATGTACACAGACAATCCTCTCCTCTTACCTCCCAACACTCAGACTTATGAGAGATGCACTTGTATTTCCAAACTGGAAGCCATGCACTCGCCAGCCAAGACTGGAATAGCTGGTCAAGAGGAGAAGGTCAACACCAGCACCACACCACATGGAACACATAGCCCTCCAGAACACCCACCATCACAGCCCTCACATAAAAATACAAACCACACACCCACCTTCGCGGAGGCTCTCAATAGAAATCTACCCAAACAGCAGAGACCTCCAAGGAAGAAATGCACTCAACCACCACAACACACAGTGTGCCCCTCAAACTAAGCCCCTAAGGCAAAACAGCTTTCCGATTACAATAATCATAGGTGACTCAATAGTGAGGCACACTGATGTCCCACTCACTAGGTTGAATAAGGAGAAGGTAACAGTCAGCTGTTTATCAAGTGCCAGAATCTGACACATAACACATGCAGTCAGGTCACTCCACAACAAGTACAAGTATGACTCTGTCATTGTCCATGTGGGTGTGAATAACCTGGGATGCACCTCCCAGGACTACCTGGTGGAGCTCTCGGATTATGTGGCCCAGGCAGGTAGGATCCTAGCCCTGAGCAGCATCCTGCTGTTGCCCAGAATAATACCGCAGTACAAACAGAAAATGATTGACTTCAACAATTGGCTAAGTTTCTGGTGTCATTCTAAGGGGATCCAGTATCTGTCTGCTTGACAGACCTCAATGCTTTACCAGAGATGGCCTGCATCTGTCACCCCTGGGTTTCAGGGTACTGGCTAAGGCTCTTGCCACCCCTATAATGCTTTTTTAGGCGGTGCTCCAAATACCAAATTACCACCATAACAGCTATAAATAAATGCAATCTGAGGGTCATGTTGCTCAATGCTAGAAGTCTAAATCTCAAGATGCACTCACTCGAAGCACTCCTCAAAATGGAGAACACTGACATTTGTGCTGTAATTGAGACCTGGTTTAAAGCAGCAGAAAGCACCCCTGTGCTACCAGGCTCTAACTCATTCCACAACTTTTGGCTCCAGAACATTGTCCGAAGCTCCAAAGGTAGTGCTGTCTCCATATTCCTAAAGGATATGCACACCTCCAGATTAGTACCTCAGCATAACGCATCTGAGATACTCCAGGTACAAATAACATTGGTTAAGATGGCGATTCAGGTTGTAGCCTGCTATAGGTCCCCAACCATGTCCCAAGACTCTCACTCCACATTCCTAAGCACCCCGGAAACTATTAAGATCCAACCCAACACTCTCATACTAGTTGACTTCAACTATATTCCATCAACTGGGAAAACTACTCATGTACCAATGCACTAGCCCAACGCTTCCTGGAATTCAACAATTCCAATGCCCTGGATAAGTTCATTCTTACCCCCACTAGAGGAAGCAACATCCTTGACCTATTTAGTACTAACATGGGCAACTGTTGCTCTACACCAATAGTCAATTCCTTCCTGGTTAGATCTGACCACAAACTAATCACCATAGAAATCCACATCTCACCCACACCCACCGCAAAGGTATCCACCATGAAAAACTTCTCTAAAGCTGACTTTGGACTCACTAAAAACAGAGGTGGCTAGCTTCATGCCAATGGAAAATAGATGCATGAGTGCCGAATAATACACCCATGCACTGCATGAACAAGTACATAAATGCATGGAACTAGCCATATCCAACAGAACAAAGATGCTCTCCTCCAAAAAAAGGAAACCAATATGGTGGTCCCCTGCCATAAATAAACTCTACAACAGAAGGAAGAAACTTTTGCAGAAAAAGGTGAAGTCCCAAGGCTTTAAAAAATTCCCTTATTAACCTCAACTAAAAGTTGAGCTCCCACATCAAAATCTCCAAAGCCAGCTATGAAGGCAGAATTGCAGCAGACACTAAAAACAACAACAAAGCCTTCTATAGTAATATCAAGAATCTCCATGGCAATACCCAGATTTGCTCTGAGTTACTGTACAATGGTATCTCCTATACTGAGCCAACAGATATTGTCAACATACTGGCTGACAGATTCAATGCCAACTTTACCCCTCTCTTCCCCCAAAGGACCAATCTCAATACCAGAGGAATGCCAGGCACCCGGCATTCCTGCAGCACAGGTTAAAGCTGCATTGTCAAAGGCCAAGAATACAGCTTCCATTGTGCCTGACAGTATCCCTGGATGTGTTTTGCATGAATTACAAAGTGAACTGACACCACATCTGTGTGCCCTGTTTACTCACAGCCTCACCTCAGGCTTTGTCCCTACCAAATGGCACACTGCTACAGTCATCCCTCTCCATAAAGGAGGAGTGAATACAAACCCTGGAAAGTATCACCCCATTAGGCTGATGAGTCTGATATGTAAGGCTATGGAGCTTATCATCATGGACCTAATTAACAAGGATATAGGGAATCTCCAAACTCTAGATCCCATGCAACTTGGTTTTGTGAAAGGTAGATCATGCCTACTCAACCTGGTTGACATCTTTGAGTCAGTCACCAGAGCTGTGGATGAGGGTAAGGCAGATCACACAGCCTACCTTGATCTGGCCAAGGCCTTTGATACCATTCCTCACTCAGGAATTATTGATAAACTCACCAAACTAGGCATCAATCTCTATATTGTTAGGTGGGTTGCAAATTGGCTCACAGATAGAAACCACAGTGTGAAAGTAGCGGACTCCAAGTCAGACTGCTGGCCAGTCGTAAGTGGAGTCCCACAGGGATTGGTCCTGGATCCTCTCCTGTTTAATTATCAGAATTCCAGGCCAACATGGAGGAACTCTGGCTGTCCAAGTTCGCAGACAACTGCAAGCTGGGAGCTATTATTAACTCCCCAATTGATGCAGACATCCTACAGAAAGGCCTCACTGAGACCATTAACTGATGTTGAAACCATGGCCTTAAGCTTAATGCCAACAAATGCGTCATCATTCCCTTTGGGGAAAAACTCAGTTCCCACTAATTACCACATTGATGGGATCCCAGTGAACGCTGAAGGCATTATAAGAGATCTGGTGATACAGGTTGACAGCAACCTCTCCTTCAACCACCACATTGCCACTGTGGTCAGAAAATCCTTCTATCTCATTACCAACGGTTTTGCATCCAGGAAGAAAGAGGTCATCATTTCTCTCTACTCTTCCAGTCATAGTGTATAATGCCCCATTTGGCATGTACCTCACTAGACACCTGCAACAGCTGGAGAGGCCACAAAAGTACCTCATGAAGAGGATCCTAGGCCTTAAACACATATCTTACATGGACAGACTCAAAATACTTTAGCTATTCTCTGTCTCATAGGTTCATAGGTAGGTAGGTACTAGGCTATTAGCCCTAGGCCCTATATAAGCCTAGCCAAAAAGATACCCTGGCTTTCGCCACCCAAGAAAATTATTTTCCTGTGCCACTGTCGAGCAGAGCCACAGAAGTGATCCCCAGGGTGAATCTCCTATCTCCTATCCAATCATCAAGATTTTTCTTGAAGAGTGCTAATGAGGAGCTTTGTTTGATATAGATAGGTAGTTTGTTCCAGAGTATGGGAAGTATCTGGGACAGGAATCTGTCCCTCCAGCATGTTCTGTTTATTGTAGTGACAAGGTTTAGGTCCCTAGAGCGTGTAGGTCAGAGTGATTAGGATTTCTTTAAGTGGAGCATGTCCAACAGCTCTGGTTTTGACATAGCTTTGTATGTTAGGCAGAGATTGCCTCTGAGTAGGCGATATGCAACGGAGTAAAGCTGGAGTTTTTTGAGACGGTCTACATAGGACATCTGTTTGAGGCTGGTAATCCTCTTTGTGAGGTATTTCTGTGGCCTTTCCAGTTGTTGTAGATGTCTTGTGAGGTACATACCAAAAGGGGCGCTGTATTCTATAATGGGTCTAATGAGTGATGAGTAGAGGGGAGCAATGACTTCTTTTTTCCTGGATGAGAAACATTTTGTGATGACGTGTGCCACATAGAAGGATTTCCTGACTACTGTAGCGATATGATTATCAAAGGAGAGACTACTGTCCACCTGTGTCCCAAGGTCTCTTATCACACTTTCAGTGTTAAGTAGACTACCGCCTATGTGGTAGTTCATGGGTACAGAGTTTTTACCAAAAGGGATGACAATGCACTTTTTGGCATTGAGCTTGAGGCCATGGCTTTGACACCAGGCATCTGTCTCAGTGAGGCCCTTTTGTAGGATGTCCACATCATTAAGAGTTTCGATTATGGCTCCTAGTTTGCAGTCATCTGCAAATTTTGTTAGCCAAAGACCTTCTGTGTTAGCCTGTACTTCAGGGAAATAGATAACAAGCAGGAGAGGAACCAGGACTGAACCCTGTGGTACTCCACTTGTCACTGGTCTGAAGTCGGATTTGGAGTCTACTTTCACAGTGTGGGTTCTGTCGGTGAGCCAGTTGGCAACCCATCTTGTGACAGGGGTTTATACCTAGTTTAGTGAGTTTATCTGTAATTCCAGAGTGGGGGATGGTGTCGAAAGCCTTGGCGAGATCTAGATACACTATGTGAACCACCTTACCTTCATCTACAGCTTTGGTGACTGCTTCAAAGAAGTCTATCAGGTTTAGGAGACATGATCTGCCTTTTACAAACCCGAACTGGGTGGGGTCCAGAGTCTGGAGATTACCAATGCCATTAAGTTCCATGATGATACGTTCCATAGCCTTGCAGACCAGGCTCGTCAGGCTAATGTGGTGGTAGTTCCTGGGGTCCATGGTGGCTCCCCCTTTGTGGAGTGTGATAACCTTTGCGGTGCGCCATCCAGTGGGCACAAATCCTGAGGTAAGGCTATGATTGAACATGGTTCTTAGGTGGGGTGCCAGTTCATTCTGTAGTTCGTGTAGAATGCAGCCTGGGATGTTGTCAGGTCCCATGAATGCTGTGTTCTTGGCTTTGAAGAGTGTGGTTTTTACCTGTGCAGCTGTGATTACAGGAACTTTGCATTCTTCTGGTATAGAGGTGGGCCCTTTAGGGGGTGAGAGGGGGGTAAAGTTAGCACTAAACCTATCTGCCAGGATGTTGGCAGTATCAGTTGGTTCTGTATATTTAGTGCCATTGTGCTGTAACTCAGAGCAGATCTGAGTGTTTCCATTGAGATTCTTGACATAGATATAGAATGCTTTGTGATTGTCTTTAGAATCAGTGCCAATTTTTTTTTCGTAACTAGCTTTGGAGGATTTTATGTGGGATCTCAGCTTCTTACTGAGGCTGACCAGGGAGTTCCTCCAGTCATGGGATTTTACTCTTTTTTGCAACAGTTTCTTTCTTCTGTTGTAGAATTTGTTTATGGCAGGAGACCACAAGATTGGCTTCCTTTTTTTGGAGGATAACATCTTGGTTCTGTTAGGGATTGCACAATCCATGCACTCGTGTAAGTGCTTATAAAGTGCATTTGTGTAGGATTCAGCAGTCATACCTCTATTGTCTGTCTGCATTGGTGTCGTGAAGTTTGCCACTTCTGTCTTAAGAAGTGTGAAGTTGGCTTTGGAGAAATATTTTACGGTGGTTTCCCTAATGGGGGGTGGGGGCGGGATGTGGATGTCTAGGGTAATTAGCTTATGGTCGGATCTGACCAATGAGGAATTGACCTCTGGTGTGGGACATTGGTAGGCCATGTTGGTAATGACCAGGTCTAGGATATTGCTGCCCCTGGTGGGAGTGTGGATAAGTTGATCCAAAGCATTGGAATTTATGAATTTCAGAAAAAGTTGAGCAAAAGAGTTGGTACATGAGTAATTTTTCCAGTTAATGGTGGGGTAGCTGAAATCACCCACTATTAGGGTGTTAGGCTGTACCCTAATATTTTCCAGTGTATCAAGAAATGAGGAGTGGGAATACTGGGGCATGGTGGGGGATGTGTAGCAAGCTACAATTTGGATTGTGGTCTTTCCCAGAGTTAGTTGCACTTGGATAATCTCGGCTGCATTATGCTGAGCAACTAGCCTGGAGGTGTGGCTATCCTTAATGAATATGGACACACCTCCGCCTTTAGTGTTTCGTTCCAGGTTAGGTGGCCAAAAGGTGTGGTATGAATTATAGCCTGGTAATGCAGGGGTGCTCTCTGGAGCCTTGAACCAGGTCTCTGTCACTGCACAGATGTCAATGATCTCCATTTTAAGGAGTGCCTCAAGTGAGTGCAATTTGAGGTTTAGACTTCTACCATTAAGTAGCATTACCCTCAGATTTTACTTGCTTGTACCTGTTACGGTGGTGAATTTGTCATTTGAACCTTGCCTAAAAAAAGGCACTATAGGGGTGGCAAGAGCCTTAGCCAGTATTAAGAATCCCAAGGGTGACAGGTGCAGGCAGACCATCTCTGGCAAAGCATCATGGTCTGTTGATCATGTCATCCTAGGCAGACAGATACTGGATCCTCTTAGAATGACACCAGAAGCTTAGCCAATGGTTGAAGTCAGTCATTTGGTCCTTGTACTGTGGTATCATTCTGGGTGATGGCAGGATGCTACTCAGAGCTAGGGTCATACCTGCCTGGACTACAAGATCGGACAGCTCCCCCATGTCTCTTTTCATGTAGTCCAGGGAGGTACATCTCAGGTCATTCACACCAACATGGACAATGACAGAGTCATATTTGTACTTGTTGTGGAGTGACCTGAGTGCGTGCATTATGTGGTGATCCTGGCACTCGACAGGCAGCTGACAGTAACTTTCTCTTTGTTTAGCCTGGTGAGTGGAACATCAGTGTGCCTGACTATAGAGTCACCTATAACTAGAGTGTTGGGTACGTTGTTATGCCTTATGGGCTATGGTTGAGTGGCAAACTGAGTTTGTGGGTTATGTGTCATTTGGGTTATGTTGGGGGGGGTGGAGGTTGCTTGCATTTCTGCTTTGGAGGTCCCTGTTGCTTGGGCAGATTTTTGTTGAGAACCTCTGTGAATGTAGGTGTGTGTTTTGTGTTTTTATGTGTGTGTTTTGGTGGTGTAGGTTTTGAGGGACTATGTGATGAGTGTGGTATGGTGCAAGTGTTTACCTTCTCCTCTTGACTGTCTAGTCCAGTCTTGGGTGAAGATAGCTTTGCTTCCAGTTTGGCTATATAAGTGCATCTCTCACAGGTTGTAGTATTGGGTGGTAGGAGGAGAGGGTTGTCTGTGTACATGAGGCAATTGCTGCATTGCCCCAAGATGCCCAGATTCATCAGGTATGCAGGAGAAAACACTGGGATCTGACCCTTAGACATGCCTGGATAGGTGCTTATTTATTAAATACTAAAAACTGTTTTCCTCTAGACAAGTGAGGAAAGTTGAGTGCTGTAGTAATTTGTAGCTTATTTAGTGCTTACAACAAGTTCTGAACAAGTGTTGAGCTCAAAGAAACAGATTTGATTGCTAAAACTAAAAGAAAATGGCTAGTCCTAAGGGAAATTTGGAAGAGCAGACTTTATGGCACCATGAATACTTTAACCCTAGCTAAGCAGCGATGTATAAAGTGTTCTATTTTTTTTTTTTTTTTTTTTTTTTTTTTTTTTAGATAAGCTACCTAGTGCTTACCACTCCCACTGATAAGCTAGAAGGCTTCCCTCCAACACAGAAAGGCTTGGAGGCTCAGAAACTTACAAACAGTCCTGGATACAGCAAATCTGTATCTGGACTACACTACTTACATGCTACATCTAAAGAAATCTTAATCCCTCCGCACCACATGCTCCAGAGACCTCAACCTCATTACCACAATCAACAGAACATGCTAGAGGGACAGGTTCATAACCCAGAGATTGCCCATGCTTTCTAATAGATTTCCCATACATGTCAAGCAGAGCACCTCACTGGCCCTCTTCAAGAGAAATCTTGATGAGTGGATGGGAAATAGAAAGTTCACTCTGGCGATCACTCCAGTGGCTCTACTTGATAGAGGCACTGGGAACTAACGTCGGGCAGCACAATGCCAGGGCACTTCTATGGGCCAGGCTTGTAAAGGCCCCAAGGCCATTAGCCTATGAACCTATGAACCTATATGTAAGCCCTGCGTTTGAGCTGGTTTGGGGTTGTTTGCACATCATGCACTGCAGCTGTTTTAAACCCATTGCAAGGTATTCCAGTTACAAGTTTTCTCTTAGTAGCACCTGTATAATCACCTAGTACTACTCCTCTTAGACCTTCCATCCTTTACCACCTTATCTCTCTCTGGCCTCTCTCCCTCAGATTCTGACAAATATGGATAGATAATTTCCTATGGTTTCTCCTGCCAGTCTGGTTGATATGGGCATCCTGAGACAGTGTAGCAATTGCCTCATCATGTACATGGACAACCCTCTACTACTACTACCACCCAGGAACACAATCTGTGAGAGATGCAATTATATTAAGAACCTAGAGTCTATGCTCTTTCCCTCACAAGCCAGTATATCTGGCACTGAGAATGTTGTCAGCACAAACACCAAACCTCAAATACCACCCACACCTACACAATACACACCCACATATGCAGACGTCCTCAACAAAAACATACCCAAACAAAAGAGACCTCCAAGACAAAAACAAACCTGACTGAACTACACAATGCCCACCACATCCCACACCACACATAGTCCACACATCTGTGTCTCACAGCCACTAAGGCCTAAACATAAACCCAACATATTAGTCATAGGAGACTCCATTGTGAGACACACAGATGTGCTCCTCACCAGGCTGGATAAGGAGAAAGTCACGACCAGTTGTTTGTCAGGTTCCAGAATCCACCATATCACCCATGCACTCAAGTGTCTCAACAACAGGTACTGTTATGACTTTTGTCACAGTCCGTGTTGGGAATGACTTGAGATGTACATCTCTGGACTATATGAAGAGAGACATGATCGAGCTTGATGAATATGTGTCTCAGGCAGGTATGTTCCTAGCCTTAAGCAGCAACCTGGTTTAAAGCTGTGGAGAGCACCCAAGTCATACCAGGCTACTCATCCTATCATACATTCAAACCCCAGAAAGTGACCAACAAAGCAAAAGGAGGTGAAGTTGCAATATATATTAAAGACATACACACCTCCAGACTGGTCAAACAGTATGATGCTCAGGAAACACTCCAGGTGCAATTAACCATAGACAAGACCCCTGTTCAAATCATAGCTATCTACACTTCCCCAGCTTTGACATAAGATGCCCACTCCACCAATCTGGACCTCTTCGAATCTATCAAGAGTCAACCCTGATCCTGGGCATCTTTAACTATCCAACCATAGATCGGAAGAACTATTCATGCCAAAACACAAATACGTAGAGATTCCTTGATTTAATCAATGGACCAGCTGGTCAATACCTCCTCAAGAGGTGATAATATCTTGGATATGGTATTAACCAGCATGAATAACCACTGCAGCATCCCTACAGTGTCATCCGCCCTGGAAATATTCGACCACAAACCGGTCACTTTCAAAGTCACCATCTCCCCAACCCCCCCTAGCTAGGGTCAAACAAAAAACTTCTCCAAAGCTGATTACAACCTCCTGAGGGAAGGCATAAACTGCTTCACAGTCTCCTGTCCATAGGAACTGGCACATATGTCTGAACCTACACCAAAGTACTATATGAGCATTTATATAGCTGCATGGACTCAGGAATACCCAACAGGACAAAATCATCCTTCTGAAGGAAGAGTATGCCTGTCCAGTGGACATATGCAATAATTAAACTCTATAATAAAAGGAAAAAAATTGCTGTCCAGGAGCAAGAAGGAGCAGGTGCCTAACTGGAAGCAATGTCTCCTTAGCCTGAACAAGCAAATAAGAGCACTAGTGAAATCCTCCAAAGCAAACTTCAAGTCCAAACTGGCCACAGCTACTAAAGACAATCATAGGGCCTTCTTCACATATGTCTGCAATCTCAAAAGAAGAACTCAGATCTGCTCAGAAATGGTGGTCAAGGACACCACATACACAAACACCGTAGATATAACCAACCTGCTGGCAGACAGGTTCAGCAAAAACTTCATCCCTCTGCCCCCCCCCATCAGTAAATCAGGACATTCCCAGCACCTGCCCCCCTCCCCTTATCTCTAGAGAGCAAGTCATCACTGCCTTCTCAAGGCAAAAACTACAGCCTCCATGGGACCCAACAACATCCCAGGCTGCACCCTACATGAACTCAGGCAGGAAATTGCAGCACCATTAGGCACCCTATTCAACCAAAGCCTGAGTACCAGCTTTATCCCAGCCAAGTGGAGGACAGCCACTGTCATCCTTTTGCACAAAGGTGGAGCATCCACCAATCTGGGAAATTATAGACCCATCAGCCTAACTAGCCTGATCTGCAAGGGCATGGGATGGATTATCATGGACCTCATTAACAAGGACATTGGCAACCTCCAAATACTCGATCCCCCACAGTTTGGTTTTGTCAGAGGGGAGGTCATGCCTGTTAAATTTGGTAGAATTCTTTGAGACAGTCACCAAAGCCATGGATGAGGGGAAGATGGTGCACACTGCCTACCTTAATCTAGCCAAAGCCTTCAATACTATTCCCCACTTGAGTATAATAGATAAACTCTCTCAACTAGGCATCAATCCATATGTTACCAGATGGGTAGCAAACTGGCTCACTGATAGAACCACCTAGTCAAAAAAGGGAAAGCCACCTCAAGCTGTAGACCCATAATGAGTGGTGTACCCCCAGGGATCAGTCTTGGGGCCTCTGTTGTTTGGGATATACTTTACTGAGGTGCAGGCCAAAACCAGTAGGCTATGGCTGACCAAGTTTACAGCTGATCGTAAGCTGGGTGCTGTCATCAGTTCCATAGTGATGTGGGCATCCTCCAAGAGGGTCTCACCCAAACAAATGACTTCTGCCAGAAACATGGCCTCAAACTGAATGCCAAAGATGCATCATCCCCTTCGGGGAGAGTGACATCCCCACAAATTATCACATTAATAACAAGGTCCTAAGCATGCAATCAGTCGTGAGGCACTTGGACACCCAAGTTGATAGCAAACTGACTTTTGACCACCATATTGCCTGTGTTGTATGGAAAGCTTTCTACATGGCCCACCTCATAAGTAAGGGTATCTCATCCAGGGACAAGGAGGTCATAACATCCCTGTATTCTTCTCTTATAAGACCCATTATCAAGTACAATTTCCCTTTCAGCATGTACCTCACAAAGCACATGCAGCAGCTGAAGAGACCACAGAGGTTCCTCACCAGGAGACTCCAGGACCGCAAATGTCTACTCTACACAAATAGGCTAAAAGCCCTGTCCCTCTACTCAGTCTTATACCGACTCCTCAGAGGTGACCTCTGTCTCGCATACAAAGCAATCTCAGACCCTGCCTTAATGGGACTGCTGCATATCCGCAACTCAAGCTCCACTTGAGTAACCCGCTTGTGTGACCTCAACCTGGTCTGTGACATCAATAGGACTGGTTGGCGGGACAGATATGTGTCCAGAGACTCCCCCTTCTGTGGAATAGACTCCCTCTCCACGTCAAGCAGAGTACCTCATTAACCCTTTTTAAGCAGAACCTGGATAACTCAATGGGGAACAGAAAATACACCCCAGGGATTCCATCGGTGTCCCTGCTGGACAGGGGCATCAGGTGATGACTTATCGGAACATGGGCTAAATTCTTGGCTAGGCTTGTAAGGGCCTCAGTGCCAATAGCCTTGTAACTTCCTATGATCCTATGAAAAGCTCCAAATTATTACAGAACATTTTAAGAACAACAATTTTAGTCTTCAAAAATAAAACAAAGATGTCTGCAGTTTAAATAATTATAACAAATTTGACATAATATAAAAACATCAATTAAGAATCGATACAAGTTATATGATAAACATTTAATATTTAGAGAAATTATAGACGATTTGTAGAGAAAAGAATGGTAAGTTAGTCTTATACAAACAGGAACTGCAATATGAAATGAGGGGAAAAACAGGTTTATGATGTATTTAGTGAGAAAGTCAGGGAAGAGAATTTGATAGAAGTAAGGAAGTAAGTGAAGAAGGAAAGGTAAGGAGGTATAAGGAGTGAAAAGATACATATTCACATTTAGGGATATATTTTTTCCAGGTTTTCAGCAAGAACAGAGCCAGATGTTAGCTAGGAAGTCTTTCAGAGTGGTTTTGAAATATGGGTGGGAGATTATTGACCTGATGGATACAGCTTAGCAGTCTTGTACGAATACAGACAATGCCCAGCAGATCTGATAGGTCTGTAGACAAACAGGGGCTTTTGGTCACTGGATCACAGTGACTGACTGGGAACATAGTTGTATAGAATGTTGTTTAGTGCTGGACAGGCAGATGGTTGCTAGATAATATTATAAGTAGTAAATGGTTCTATCACTCCTTGGAACAGAATAAGATGAACAGCTGCGAATAAAAGAGTCTGAGCTGGAGGATAAGGAATGACCACCTGGAATGGTTGAATTTCCTCCCACTGCTTTCTGTATCCTTGAAGGATTTTCAGAACCCACTTTTCTGAAACATCTGTTGCCAAAGGGAAAAATGGCGATTTAGACTTTCTGGAAGATAAAAGGAGCCAGGGTGGGAGTGGGTCACAAGGTCTCTTAATAGTCAGACTTGGACTGTCCTTGGTTTTTGGAGGTTCCAGACTTCTTTTTGGAATCCCCTTTGCCATTTCTTCTTAAACATCTATTTACATGAATGTTGTTGATACCATTTATTCTGTTTGTTGCCAAAACTAGACAAGTAGATAGAAAATCCATTGGACAATCTGGAAAAGGAGGGCTGGAAAATCTTAGAGATTCCCTGATCAGCTTCCCCCTTTCACACTTTTTGATCACCTCTGAAGCAGAGGAGCCAAACACTAATTCTCTGTCCAAGGGAGAACTTAAAATATCATTTTTTAACATCTGGGAGGTTCTGAGAATGCAGCCATGCAAACCTCCTCAAAACAGTACCAGTGGCCATAGTCCTGGTAGTTGTAGCAGAGTCACAAACACGCACGCGCACACACACACACACACACACACACACACACACACACACTGCAAACAATGAGCAGGGACATCTGCAATAGACAAAACTATAGTTATTTAAAGCAAGCAGAGTTTCCTTACAAGAAGAAACTGTAGATAAAATATTCCTCATACCTTTACAATTTGTCAGAACAAACACATGAGCCTGACAGTTCAAAATTCTGAAAACTGAAGTTGCTGTTTTTTTCCTATACCGATCAATAATTTTCCTATCCTTATCAGAAAGAGTAGGATTGGAATTAACTAAGTGCTTAGCAGCAGTGTGATCAACTAAAGCTATAGCTGTTGTGTTAGGTTTTATTTGGAAGAGTATAAAATATTTATAAGACTGAGGAACATCATATGGGGTGGCACAATGACACAGCAGTTAGTGTTGTCAACTCACAGCAAGAGGTTCCCTGGTTCAGTTCTCAGCCTGGGTGCCTTCTGTGTGGAGTCTGCATGTCCTTCCTGTTTTCTCTTCAGTTTCTTCCGAGTGCTCCGTCTTCCTCCCACATTCCAAAGATATGTAGTAGGTGGACTGGACACTCTAAATTGGCCACAGGTATGAGTGTGTGAAGAATTACAATGGCAGGGCTAGCCATCTGGTGCTGCAAACTTTGGCACTAGATGACTCACTATTGAAGTGACACCCTGACCCATGTGCAAAAATGGGAAAAAGGGATTGTGGATGGGTGGATCGATGGAGGAACTATTTGTCTGATAGTGGCCATGTGACATATTAGTGGGAATTTGCCCGTAGGGGGCACACCACAGTAGACAGCAGTGATGGGTGTTGAGACATCCTATCTGCCATTTTAGGGGCAGCTGACTATCAAGAAATTTGCAGGTAGTAACACATCCGGTAAAGTAGACAGGAGGAATGGGTGTGGGTTCTGGAAAATCCTTCTATAACAACTCATGACATTTTCTGAGGGACTGAGAAACCTCAGTGTTCTCCCACTGAAAACAGGGGCACATTCGATCAAAAGTGAAATACCCACAGGGAGAATTAGACAGTGAGCACTCTTCTGAGTCTGAATCAGAAATCTTGAGGACAAAACATAGCTGTCCCTGCATTTTCCTATTCAGATTCAGAATCCTGAATCTCTTTAGGAAAAGAGGAATCCCTCTTTCTTTTACTAGATACTACTTCACAAAAAGGATCAATAACATGAAATAAACCCTGAGCCAAACCTAGTAAACTACTCTTACCCAAGGAAATTTGAGGATTAGTAGATAGATGACTGATTTTCTGATGCTTTTTGAGAGGAAAATGGGGCCAACTTGTTACTAAAGGCAGTAGCTGCATCCACAGGGATTAATACATCATTCTGATACAATATGGGAACCTTCCCTGTTCCTTCTCCAAAGACCAACAAGAGTGGCCCTCCCTTGCCCACTGAGGTGACCACAACAGCCACAGAGGACATGGCTAACCCCCAGTCCATATTGGCAGTAGGTGCTATACCACATGGATCCATGGTAAAAGATGAGTGGTATGAGGTACAACAAATGGCCACAGCAGAATCACTTATCTACATCTGAGACAAACTGTTAGTTTGCTGTGGTGGTACAGGCTGTGGCTTAACTTTCTTTTTGTGGCTGGAAGAAGGATCAGCCATGGAACAAGTAGTCTGTTCCATGGTCAAGCTGAAAAGGGTGCCTTTTTCCCAGGGAACACAAGCAGCAATTGTCGGTAGACACTACCAGTCCACAAGAGTTACTTTAGGCAGAAAAATACAGCAAAGATCATTTTAAAACACTATACCAGCCAGCCCCACAAAAAAAAAAAAAAATGAACACAAGTTCTCCACAGAAAATGTTTTCAGTTACTTTACGCTACTCAAACTGACAGAAAAAAATGAGTGTTCTATTTAAATGTTACAGTCTCAAGACAGTCTGATGAACACAACAACCCTAATGTTAAAATAACTTTCCTGAAGAGGAAAGTAACAAAACAACAACATTAAGAAAATGGTAGCCCCCTAAGGCAACTTATCTACCCAGCAAAGGAAAACACAACCAACCAATCCTTAAAAACACACAGGAGCATACGTATTGTTGGCAGTAAAGTTCTGAAGGGCTTTGTGTCCAAATTTGTCTTTTAGTCAGCTCAGTTCGACCTGACTGACAGTTTGGGTGTGTGAAAGGTGCCATGAAGTTTTGGAAGCTAGCCAGCTGTTACATCCTTGGCAGTATATAACTCGCATAGCTAAGCCTACTGCAACAGTGATCAACATAAACATCCATAGATGCATAATGAAATGAGAAGGAAACAAACCTGCGTGCTGTTAAAGGTAGCCCAGACAAAAACAAACACCACAATGCAATGAAATGCGGGCTTAATGAAGATTTTAAGTTAAAAGAATCAAGAGCAATATAAAAAAATCAAAGTTCTGTGAGTAAAGCCTCAAAGAGGCAAAGAAACAAGCAAAATGAGATGAGTGCTTTTGTATGTAGCCTTCTTCAGATCCTACTTTACTGAGCCAATCACTCTCCTTTAAAATAAATAACAGCCAATCCTTACACAAATCTCCAACCAGCTCCTCTTTTCTCTATCTATGAAACTATTCAGGCTTTCCATCCAGTCAACATATGTAATAAAGACAAGCCTCTTTTCTTAACCAATTCAAAGGAGTTTAAAGGGTCATTGTCCTTTCAAAACAGGTTTCAAGGAACCACACAATTTAATACCGGTGCATGAACGGCTCTCAGTTCTGTGATCCATTTGACCTCTGCTATCTCTGTTTTATTGCATAAATTGCCACCTCTCATCCCTTCCAATAACAACTCAAGTGCCATAAATTTAAAAACATTCCTTTTATTTTCTTTAACATGGCATGATAAGCATTCATTTCTGCACAATTCTTAATATCACAAAGACGATGAAGAATCCTTTCTTTAAATAATATATTCATTTTGCCAATATAAAAGACAGGGCATGAGGCACATGTGGCCACATACACTAGACTCTTCCTGTTACAATTTGCATATTCTTTAAAATAGTAGGCCTTTCCTGTAAGAGGATGTATAAAGCAATCAGAAACATTTACTGATGCACATGTCTTACAGCGACCACACTTAAAAGTTCCCTTCCTTAAGGCATACTTATGTCGCTGAATACCTTCATTGTGGCACAGAAGTCTTTTCAAATTCTTTTTATTCTTGAAAACAAATCGAGGGGTTTCCCTACAATTTTTTTTAAATTTTCATCAACCGTGAGGACAGGCCAGTATTTCCTAATGACATCACAAACTACTGCTATATCAATACTGTAAGTCAAAATGCAACCAATGCACTCATTTTTGGTCCTTGTTCACGGTTTAAAATATTACTAGCTGAATGTCTTGAATAATAGGGGTACTTTTCTTTTCCTTAAGGCCATGGTTTTGTTAAAGTCCATCTGAGCATCTTTTGCTTTGTATCCTCTTTCCATAAAATTTTCAGTTAACTTTTCTTGTTCATATGAAAAAAAAACCACTGCCTTGTGTACATAGTCTTGATATTCAAAGAACTTGATTTTCCACAATATTAGAAAAAATATGCCTGGAATGCATACTGGTTTTGTGCAGCAGATGGTTCCTCCAGGTATCTTTACTAAACAGCGTAGCATCTATGCCCTTCTCAGGATCCAAAAATAGCCTCACATCAAGGTATTTGTCTGAGAATGAAATGGCTAACCACAGATAAGGAGGTAATAATAAAAAAAAACATTTTCACAATATAAGTTATAAAGAGAGGATGGCTCTTTATGAGCTAATGAGAAAGGAAGAGATTGTCATCAAACCTGTGGACAAAGGAGGAGCCAGAGTGGTAATGAACTCAGACAAATATAACAAGGGAATGGAAGAGTTGCTAAATGACTCTAAAACTTATCTGAAAATATCTACGCAAGATATTAATACAATTATAAGTAAAGTACAAGATACTATTTGTGACATGTTGATGACTAATTGTATTACAAAGGAATTGTTTGATTTTTTCAAGTGACACATCCACAGATTCCTATGTTAAGTGGTTTGCCTAAGGGACACAAGAAACAAGTGGATCCACCAATGCGCCCATTTGTGTCAGGGAGGGTGGTGGATCACTGAACCTCTATTAGTATATCTTGAAGATGAAATGAAGAAATTATTGCCTCAAGGACCTACAGCTTTGAAAGATACCACCCACTTTCTGAAGAATTTTTATCAAGCAATGACCATCCAAGAGCATTTTTCAGGCCTCCTACTAGCCACTTTAGATGTATGGAGCCTGTTTACAGTGATATCTAATGACTACGGCATTGAGGCTATTAGAAAGTTTGCTGGGTCAGATACTGTGAATATTCAGATAATTTGCAGACTCCTGGAATTGGTCTTGGACAACAATGTGTTTGTATATGAGATGGACCGTAACAAAACCATGGCCTTAAGGAAAAGAAAGGGACACCCTTATTATTCAAGACATGCAGCCAGTAATATTTTAAACCATGAACAAGGACCAAAAAATGAGCACATAGGTTGTGCTTTGACTTACAGTACTGATACAGCAATGGTTTGTGATGTCATTAGGAAATACTGGCCTCTCCTCATGGCTGATGAGAATTTAAAGAAAATTGTGGGGGAAACCCCTCGATTTGTTTTCAAGAATAAAAAGAATCTAAAAAGACTTCTCTGCCACAATTAAGGTATTCAGCGAAATAAGTATGCCTTCAGGAAGGGAACATTTAAGTGTGGTCGCTGTAAGACATGTGCATCAGTAAATGTTTCTGATTGCTTTATACATTCTCTTACAGGAAAGGTCTACTATTTTAAAGAATATGCAGATTGTAATAGAAGTAATCTAGTGAATGTGGCCACATGTGCCTCTTGCCACGTCTTTTATATTGGCAAAATGAATAGGTTATTTAAAAAAAGGATTCTTCATCATCTTTGTGATATTAAGAATTAATTGGAAATGAATGCCTTACCATGCCATGTTAAAGAAAATAAAAGGCATGTTTTTAAATTTATGGCACTTGAGTTGTTATCAGAAGGGATGAGAGGTGGCGATTTATGCAAGATAACAGAGATAGCGGAGGTCAAATGGATCACAGAACTGAGAGCCATTCGTGCACCAGGATTAAATGGGGTGGTTCCCTTGAAACCTGTTTTGAAAGGACAATGACCCTTTAAACTCCTTTGAATTGGTTAAGAAAAGAGGCTTGTCTTTATTACATTTGCTGACTGGATGGTAAGCCTGAATAGTTTCATAGGCAGAGAAAAGAGGAGCTGGATGGA
>NC_056741.1:590108131-590130631 GCF_019279795.1 Protopterus annectens
ACAGAAAGTAAGTTCTGCTGAAATACGTATTCTAAATCTATTTAAATTTTAGGTATAAGAAAAGTATTTTTATGTTTATAAAAAAACTGAGATTACTGTACTGTACCATACTTAGCTGGAAACACTGTATGTAATGAGATTAACAAACAAAAGTTTTAATTACCCAAGCTCGTGCTGAACAGGTGCCAGTCTCTCCTTTATGGACCAAGACTTGTGCACTTTTCGAATGAATTTTCCAAACACTGTAGTTCATTTAATAAGGTTTTATTAGATGTTCACAATATCCGAATACTGCCTTCATTAACAGCACCGATAAACAATTCAAGTTGCTGCACATCATATTCTGATTGTCCTGAACAACATAAACTGACAAAGTCACTAGATAACCTGTTTTCTGTTCTCAGGCTCGAGTGTTTGAAATCTTCTCTAAAGCAACAGGTCGAATAAACGTACTAACTTTAACTGAACTGCTACCCTGAACAGAACACATTATATTGCTTTAGTCCAGTAATTTATTTTTTCTAACCTTGGTCTCAGGCTTTGTCTTGTATGTGCAACATTCCATAAAAGAACATTTTATAGCTGACAAGATTGTGGGCCGGATTCACGAAGGCTTGCACGGAGTCTAAGAGTAGTGTAAGACTCCATGCAGCCTTCACGATCCAGGAACAGCCCAAAGTCTGTGTAAGAGACAAGCTAAAACGTCTCTTACACGGAGTGGGTGTGGATAAGCTAATCACCTCACTTGCAGCCGAATAGCATGCAAATGAGGATGATTAGCGATCCAGGAAGCCCAGAACAGCCCGTGTAAGAGCCGTTTTAGCTGCAGAAATGTACTCAGTTGACAACTGAGTACGTTTCTGCAAAAACCGCAATGGAGCCATGTCAGCTCCAAATAAAGGGTGCATATGTGTCAGGCAGCATGCCAATGGCCAAATATGTGGCCATTGGCAAGGTAACCTGATGCAAATATATTAAAAATATAATTTTTTTCGGCGATCGCCGATGTTTAAACCCAGCGCAGCCCCGCACAAACGGGCTGCGCTGTACAAAACATAAAAACGAAGGTTATAAACCCACAAATGTGGGTTTTATGCAATACATGGAATTTCAATGCAGGGACCAGCAGACCAAAACAACATGGCCACCGTGTAGTGGTTGCTAAGGGGGAGCTGAGTCTAAGAGATGTAACTAAGCATTAGTAGGCAATCTGATGCAAATGAGTGTTAGGATACTGAATTCCACTGTCACATAGGAAATGAGCACATTCTGAGTAGTGTAAGAGTTACAGAAGGGGGAGGAACAGAGTAGGAGATAGGTGACATCACAGGGGGGAATGGTAGAAAGAAATGCAATTCATTGGAGGTCAGAGTTACATGACAGATGTCAGACAGATATCATGGAAAGAGGTGTGCCACTAGATAAGCATGACAAAGTCAAGAAATGGAAGGTGTACACTGTTGCCTACACCAAAGTTTCTTGCTGGGCATGCATGCGCACGTGTGTGTGCCATGAAGCGCGAGTAAGACAGTGTGCGTGCGTGTAAGGCAGACTAAGCATGTGGGAGCATGTTGGGAGATGTTTAACACTGTTTGCGTGGGTGTGCACACGTGTAGGGCAGACTTAGCATGTAGAAGCCTGTTGGCAGAGCTGTAACACTGCTTGAGTTGGTGTGCGCACGTTTTAACCTGAATAAGACGATTCTGAGCCATGTAAGCATGTGTGCACGCGTGTAAGCCACTGTGAGCGTGTTTCTGCTGGTATACATGCTGCTCCCCCCTGAGGAAACAGAAAGGAAAAAGGAAGCAACATAATTAGTAGGAAGCTAGCAGGGAATACTGCTGGAGCTAGCAGGTGAAAACAATTAGAAGCAGGCAATTACACAGGCAGAATAGTAGCTCAGCCCAACACTTAAAAATCTGCAAACAGCAGTGCAAGATGTTTCTCTCAAGAGACACTGCAAGACAGGAGTAAGCTATTAGAAGTGAAAACTGAAAAAGCTGAACTCAGAGCAGAAATGTTAGGGGCTGCCATAGCTGTCATAATGAGACATAGGCGACTTGCTGAGGGTGGTGACAATTCAGATGGTGCCAGACAACCCACAGTGAGGAGACGGAGAAGAGTGTACAGGCCCAGGGTCACCTACCATGGGTTACATGAGCTGGAGATAGTAGAGCGCTATAGAGTGGACAGAGACCTCCTGCAGCAAATAGTGGAGCTGTGCAGGCCACGCCTCACACACAGAACCAACAGAGGGGAACCCATCCCAGTGGAAACCAAGGTATGTGTTGGCCTAAGAATACCAGCAACAGGTACCTTCCAGAGACCAACTGGTAATATGATGGGGATATCACAGGCATCAGCCTCCAGGGTACTGCACCAGTTCCTGGATGCCATGTCAGCACATGTCGGTGATCATGTATATTTCCCCAATGCCCATGAGGTATTGACCAGCAATATGCGTCTCTTCCAGCAAATAGCGGAATACCCTGAGGTAGTGGGTGCAATAGACTGCACGCACATACGCATCAAAGCACCAGCCAGTGAGCGGGGTAGGGCATACATCAACCACAAGGGCTTCCCCTCCATCAACTGCCAGGTCATGTGTGATGCCCAGGGCATAATAATGAATGTGTGTGCTGGCTGCCCTGGGAGCTACCATGATTCCCACATCTGGCATTTGACGCAGTTGTACCAGACATTTGCCAATGGGGACATCCCGCACGGACACCTAGTGGGGGATGCAGGTTATGCACTGGAGCCGTGGCTGATGACACCCATCAGAAACGCACACACACCTGAACAGGAATGCCATAATGAGGCACACGCACAAACACATAATGTAATAGAGCATGTGTTTGGGCTGCTCAAGTCACGGTTCCGGTGTCTGGACACATCTGGTGGAGTCTTGCAGTACACACCAACTACATGTACCCAAATTGTCATGGTATGTGCTATGCTACATAATATGATCTTGCGAAAACAGCTGCAGCAGGACCAGCATAGGGCTGGGCCAAACAGCCCCCCCACCATTGCCAAGGCCATCACAGGCAGAGCGTGACTCGGAGGAGGAACAACCTGAGCCTGCCCCAGTAGGCCGAAGGAGGCGTGCCCAGTATGCCCTGGCCTTGCCAAGGAGGCAACGCATAGCACATACATTGGCTCAGTAGGAACTCTGGGAATGATACCCCCTCTGACTCACTCAAATAATAACAGGGATGCCTAAAATGACATGACCTGCTCACAAACATGTACAGGGAGTGTAATATGTGCATCCGACAGAGGCAGCCCTGCAGCACCACCTGAGGCATGAATGCCATGTGTTAAGTAATGAAACACCATGTACTATATGCACACCTGAGGACCCTGACTAACATCCTACCCTCACCAAGCATCATACCACAATATGACAATGAGATGATCAAGTGCAATAATTGGCTGAAGTATCGCAGTTAGTCAAAGGGGATCCAATGTGTGCCAGCCTGGGATGACATGCTGAGCATGACATGATGCCCCACCTGCTAGGACTGGCGTGCACCTATCAGTGCAGGCCGTATGGATACTGGCAAAGGCTGTTGTTACCCACAGCGTGCCCTGAATAGGTAAGGCTCAAAACACAAACCTACCTCCATAGGTATCAGAAGGGATAAGAATAAGATAAGGGATAAGTCGAAACAGCAAGATGCATGCAGTCTAAACTCACCCAGTATGGAGAATGTTGATATCTGTGCTGTAACAGAAAACTGAGTCAAGGCTCACAACAGCACCCTAACACTACCAGGTTACACCTCATACTGTGCTGTACAGCCTCAAAACATGGAACAAGCTACAAAAGGAGGATGACTAGCAATAATTGTCAAGGATAACCACACCCCATGTTGGTACCACAACAAGAAGCAGCATGGACTAGCCATGGTCAAGTAACAGTTTATAGCCTGCTACAGACTACTGTCCCAACACCAGGAACTGCACCTGGCCTATGCTGGAATACATGAATATATCAAGTCCTCCAAACCACATTATATTGGGTGACTGAAAATACCCAGACATAGACTGGGAGCATTATACTAGCTCCAACACTGTAGGACAAAAGTTCATAGAATCCATAAACCAAAATGCCCAGGAACAACGTACCACTCCCACAAGAGGGGTAAGCATACTGGATGTGATAATCAGCAACATGGATACTGGATGGCAAGACGAGAAGTGTATTGTTCATTGGTAAAACCAGACCATAGAGTAATCACACTGGATATACAAATCTTGACCACAGTCCCTGGCCAGAAAACCACAGTGGAAAACATGTGTAAAGCAATATTTGCACCCCTCCAAACTGATGTGGAATCCATTAAAGGTCCTGTGCAGGTGCAAAATATGGGCCACACCTCAGAACCTGTAATACAGCCATTCCATGAACACTGCCAGGACTGCTTGGATTACGCAATCCTAAATTAAAACAAGACACAATGCCATACACACAGGCATCTGGCATGGTGGAAACCAGCCATAACCAAACCATGCAAGAGAATGAGGAAGCTACTACAAACATAAACAATGAAGTAATCACTGATCAGTAGTATGGCAATAAAATATGTCCACACATACAATCCACTAAGGCCAGCCACAACAAGATGAATCTGTGAATCCTGAGGCAATGTTACACCTGCCCCAAGTACACAGACAACCCCCAACTCCCCCCAAGAAATACAAATATATGTGAGAGATGCAACCATCTATCCAAACTGGAGGCTGAGCTCCCTCAACTCAGTACTCCCAAAACTAGTCAGGAGGAGAAGGTAACCACACACACACCACAAACAGAGTCCCACATAGACCTATCACAACTGCAAACCAAAGACATAAACACAGAAAAACATTCCCGGAGGCACAAATTACAAACACAGCACACCAACAGAGGCCTCTAAAGCAGACACCCAATCAAACAACCTCCAAACATAGCACATGCAACACATAGTACACAAAGCTGGTGTGCCAAACAGTCACAGGCCAGAAGGAGAAACAACATGCCTGATACAGTTGTAATAGGTGACTCCATAGCGAGACACACTGCTGTCCCGCACACCAGACTGAACAAGGGAAAGGGTACAGTAAGCTGCATGTAGGCTGCCACAATATGCCACATAACACAAGTATGCAGGTCACCCCAAAGCAAGTAGAAATATGATGCAGTCATAGTCCATTCTGGTGTGAATGACCTGAGATGTACCTCCCTAGACTACATGAAAAGAGACATAGATGAGGTCTCTGATTATGTAGTCCAGGCCAGTATGACACTCACCGTTTGCAGCATCCTACCCTTACCAAGAATAATGCCACAGTACAAACACGGAATGATCAGTCATAGCAAGTGGCACACTTACTGGTGTCATTCCAAGGGGATCCGATGTCTGTCTGCTTGGGATGTCATGCTTGACAAACCACTCAGCTGTTCCTGGGATGGCTTACACCTGTTACCCCTGGGCGTCTGGATATTGGATAAGGCCTTTGCCACCTCCATAGAGCCTTCTGTAGGCAAGGCTGAAAAGACTAACCCACCACCCTAGAAAACATAAGTGGAAAGAAACATAAGGGTAATGCTGACCAATGCTAGATGTGTAAACCCCAATATGCATGCTCCCAAGGCCATCCCCAGTATGGAGAACATCGATGTCTGTGCAGTGACAGAAACCTGTTGCAAGCCTCCTGACAGCACACCAGCACTACCAGGTTATACCACATATCATGTGTCATGGTCCCAAAACCTGGAACAAAACATAAAAGGAGGGTGAGTATCCATATTCAGCACAGACACCCATACGTCCAGGTAACTGACAATGTACAAGGCATTGGAGTCCACCCATATGCAACTAACTGTAGGTAAGACTGCTGTACAGTCTGTAGCATGCTACAGACCACACTCTCACACACAGGAACCCCACCCAGCCATCCTGAAGACACTGGACAGTATGAATGTCCCACCAAATACCAAACAAGGTACCACAAATTACCACATAGGTGGTAAACTATTATGTATGGAAGGAGTAATCAGGGACCTAGGGACACAAGTGGACAGTAACCTGTTATGTGACACTCACATTGCCAATGTGGCTAGGAAGACTGTCTACATTGGACACCGTATCATGAAAGGATTCACATCTACGTCAACAGAGGTCATTGTGCCCCTATACTGTTCTCTTATCACATCCATAATCTAGTACAATGCCTCATATGGGATGTACCTTACCTGACACCTGCAGCAGTTAGAAAGACCTCAAAGGTACCTCACCAAGAGGATAAAGGGTCTCAAATATATGTCATATGCTGCCTGGCTGTAGACACCCTAGCTGAATGCAGTCACATACTGCCTACACAGAGGCATTGCATGCCTGCTGTACAAGGCCATGCCCAACACAGGAGTAATGGACATGCTCCACGCCAGAAAACTCAAAGCCATCGGAGCTGTGAGAGTGAGAGATGTCAACCTCAACAAATAATGAAATAGGATGTGCTGGAGGGACAGATACATAATCCAGAGGCTCCCCACACCCTGGACCAGAATCCCACTCCATGTTAGGCAGAGCCCCTAACTGACACTCTTCAACAGGAATCTTGCCAAGTGAATGGATGATTGTAGAGTTACACTGGGGGTCTTCACTGTGTCATGTCCAGACAGAGGCACAGCAAAGCAAATCATAAATGGCCATAATATTCACATAGCAAGGGGTGGCAAAAGCCACACACACTCTGGCTAGGCTAACAAATGCCCTAGGGTGGATAGCCTAGTACGAACCCATGAACCTATGAAGATACAAATTGTACAGGACACTAAGGATAATCCCAAGGCTTTCACAACTGATGGTAGGAACCGTGTTGGGAATTCACAGATATGCTCTGAATCACACAAATATCAAAAACAACATACCAAGCACATACACATATTGCCAACATACATCCTGACAGGTGCAGTGCAACCCCCCCCCCCCCCAGAATGCAAAATATAGGTTCATAGGTTCATAGGTTCATACTAGGCTATCTGCCCAAGGGCATTTATAAGCCTAGCCCAGAGTTTTGTGGCTTTCGCCACCCCTTTAGTTTGAAGGAAACTATGCCCATTATTTTGCTGTGCCTCTGTCAAGCAGTGACGCTGAGGTAATCCCTGGGGTATATCTGCGATCTCCCATCCATTGGTCAAGATTTCTCTTGAACAAGGCCAGCGAGGTGCTCTGCCTCACATGTACCGGGATTTTGTTCCACAGCATAGGGAGTCTCTGGGTGATGAATCTGTCCCTCCAGCATGTCCTATTAATAACCGTGTCAAGGTTTAAGTCTCCTGCCCTTGTAGTTCCGAGGGATCTAGATTTTTTGAGGTGAAGCATGTTCATCAAATCTGGGTTTGACATGGCCTTGTATGTCAGGCACAGGTCATCTCTGAGCAAGCGGTGGCGACTGAATAGAGCTGGAGTTCTTTCAGTCGGGCAGCATAAGACATATTTTTGAGACCCTTTATCCTTTTGGTGAGGAACTTTTGGGGCCTTTCCAGCTGCTGCAGGTGTCGGGTCAGATACATTCCGAATGGGGCATTGTACTCAATCATTGGTCTGATGAGTGATGAGTACAGGGGGATGATGACCTCCCTTGATCTAGATGTGAATCCCTTCATGATCAGGTGGGCAATGTAGAAGGTCTTCCTAACTACTTTAGCAACGTGAGTGTCAAACGAAAGGTTACTGTCAACCTGGGTCCCCAGATCCCTGATAACTTCTTCTGTGCTCAGTGGATTGCCACCTATATGGTAGCTAGGGGTAACCTTGTTTTTCCCAAAGGGTATGACTATGCATTTCTTGGCGTTTAACTTTAGGCCATGGCTCTGGCACCAGTTATCCGTTTCTGTGAGACCCTTCTGAAGGATATCTGTGTCAGATATGTTCTCGACTATGGTGCCCAGTTTGCAGTCATCTGCAAACTTTGTCAGCCATAACCCTCCTGTGTTTGCTTGTACTTCAGAAAAGTAGATGCCGAACAAGAGTGGGCCCAGGACTGAGCCCTGTGGGACACCACTTGTGACAGGTTTTGAGACTGACATGGCGCCAGCAACTCTGACCCTGTGGGTTCTGTCACTTAACCAGTTTGCAACCCATCTTGTGATGTATGGGTTTACATTTAAGCTGATGAGTTTTTCAATGATACCTGAGTGGGGTATTGTGTCGAAAGCCTTTGCCAGGTTGAGGTAGGCTGTATGGACTGCCTTTCCCTCATCAATGGCCTTGGTGACTGTTTTGAAAAAGTCAACCAAGTTTAAAAGGCATGATCTGCCTTTGACAAAACCAAACTGGGTTGGATCCAAAGTCTGCAAGTTCCCTATGTCTTTATTTATGAGTTCCATTATGATCCTCTCCATAGCTTTGCAGATCAGGCTTGTCAAGCTGATGGGACGGTAATTTCCAGGGTCGGTGGAGGCACCGCCTTTGTGAAGTGGGACCACAGTTGCCGTGCGCCACTCCTTGGGTACGTATCCTGAGGTGAGGTTAAGATTAAACAGCTGTCCTAACTGCGGGTTTAATTCCTCATTGAGTTTGTGGAGCACACAGCTGGGGACACCATCCGGTCCCATGGATGCTGTGTTTTTTGCCTTGGAGAGAGCAGTTCTCACCTGAGCGTTAGAGATGTTTGGGGGGCTACAATCCTCTGGTATAGATATCTCTCCTTTTGGGGAGAGGGAGAAGTTTGCACTGAACCTGTCAGCCAGTATGTTGGCAATGTCTGTAGGTTCAGTAATTTTCACATCATTTTGAACTAATTCTGAGCACATCTGGGAGTTTCCTCCCAGGTTTCTAACATAGCTAAAGAAGGCCTTATGATTGTCTTTTGAGTCCTTAGCGATTTTTCTCAAAATTTGCCTTGGATGATTTTATGAGAGCTCTTAGTTTTTTACTTATAATGATCAAAGGTGTCTTACCTTTTAAGGATTTTGCTCTATCTTGTAGTAGCTTCCTCCTTTTGTTGTAGAGCTTGTTTATGGCTGGGGTCCACCAGACTGGACGCTTGCCTTTGGTACAAAGAGTCTTTGTTTTGTTTGGGATTGCCTGATCCATGCAGTCCTGTAGGTGCTGGTAGAAGGCATTTGTAAGTGATTCAGCGGCTTGAGTAATGTTTTCCACCGGCTCGGGGGCCTTAAATGAGACCACACTAGTCTTTAGAAGTGTGAAGTAGGCTTTTGAGAAGTTCTTCACTGTGGACTTTTTTATCTCAGGTGGGGGCGGGATGAGGACCTCCAGTGAGATTAGTTTATGATCTGATCTCACCAGTGAGGGGTATACTTCCGGTGTTGAACATTGTGATCCCATGTTCGTGATGATGAGATCAAGTATGTTTTCACCTCTTGTGGGGATGGTGACTAGTTGTTCCATGGCATTTGAGTTTATGAACTCCAGGAACCTTTGGGCTAGAGTCTTTGGGCTTGAGTAGTGATCCCAGTCTATATTAGGGTAGTTGAAGTCACCTAGTATGATGGTGTTTGGAGATACATTTATCCCCCCAGTGTTTTCAGGAAAGCTATGTGAGGTTCCTGAGTTTGAGAGGGTGGCCTGTAACATGCTACAAATTGCAGAGCAGTCTTGCCTATGGTTAATTGCACCTGGATGGTCTCCGATGCATCGTGCGTTGCCACCAACCTTGAGATGTGGGTGTCCTTGATGAATATGGACATCCCCCCTCCTTCTTGGTGTTGTCCGGATTTTGGGGCGGAGCATGATATGAGGTAAAACCTGATAGTGCTGGGGTGCTCTCAGGAGCCTTGAACCAGGTTTCAGTCACAGCACAGACATTGATGTTCTCCATACTGAGAAGGGCCTCGAGTGCGTGCATCTTGAGGTTGAGACTTCTGGCATTGAGCAGCATTACCCTTAGTTTTTTCTTTTTGTGTTCTAGGGTGGTAGGTTTAGAATTTGAGCCTTGCCTAAAAAGGCACTATGGGGTGCAAGAGCCTTTGCCAATATCCGGAAGCCAGGGTGACAGGTGCAAGCCGTCCTTCGAAGCAGCGGCTTGTCCAGCATGTCATCCCAGGCAGACAGACATTGGATCCCCTTTGAATGACACCAGAGTTTAAGCCAATTATTAAAGCTGATCATCTTATCTCTGTATTGTGGCATCATTCTTGGTGAAGGTAGGATACTGCTCAAGGTCAGGGTCATACCTGCCTGGGCTACATAATCAGAGAGCTCCTCAATGTCTCTTTTCATGTAGTCCAAGGAGGTACGTCTCAGGTTGTTTACACCAGCGTGGACAATGACTGAGTCGTACTTGTACCTGCTGTTGAGAGACCTGAGTGCTTGCGTTATGTGGCGGATTCTAGTGCCCGACAGGCAGCTTACTGTGACCTTCTCCTTACTCAGTCTGGTGAGCGGGACGTCAGTGTGTCTGACTATGGAGTCACCAATGACGAGTGTGTCTGGCATTGTGTTTGGCCTTAAGGGCTGTGACTGTTTGGCACACTGACTGTGTGGTCTATGTGTTGCATGTGGCCCCCTGACATTGCAGATGCTGAGGTAACAGCCAGCATCTACAAAGCAAAACACACAGCAGCAATGGTATGAGATGGTGTCCTGGGCTGAGTCCACCATGAACTCCAAGAAGAATGGAATGCCAAATCACACTACTGCTCAATGTCAGCCTTACCACAGGATATGTACCCAAAGAGCAGTGTACAACAACAGTGGTCCTTCTCAACAAAGGTGTTGCCTGAATGGATACTGAAAACTACCACCCCAGAATCCTGAGAAGCTCGGTCTGCACAGCTATGGAAAGGATCAGCATGTACCGCAGACATAAAGATATTGGGGACCTACTGACACCGGACCCTACCTAGTGTGGCTTTCTTAAGTGCAGATCCTGCCCCTAAACATGTTTGACTCAATTGAAACAGTCATTAAGGTAACTGATGAGGGCAATATGGTCCACACAGCGTAGCTGGACCTTGCAAAGGCTTCTATATAATGCCCTACGTGTTCATTATAGATAAGCTCACCAGCTTAAATATTAACCCCTATGTCAGTAGAGGGGTTGCAAACCAGACCAAGGACAGAACAGACATGGTCAGACTTGCTGCAGCCATGTTAGACTACAAACCAGATATAACTGGCATCCCACAAGGCTTGGTCCTGGGATCTCCCTCGTCTGGTATATATGTCCCATAGGTACAGGCCAACATGGAAGGACTGTGTCTGAACATGTTTGCAGAGGACTACAAACTGCTCACTATATATGATCCACCAGCTGACACAAGCATCCCACAAAAGGGCCACATAGAAACAGACAACTGGTGCCATAGCCATGTCAGCAAGCTAATTGCAGAAAAGTGTATAGTCAACCCCCGTGGATATACAGTAAGTGCCCACCAATTACCATATAGGTGTTAACCCATTATGTACTTAGCATGTAATGAGAGACCTGGGGATACAAGGTGATAGATATCCTGCATTGGACAAGCATGTGCTGTAGTGTTTACAGAAACATACCATATACCCACCTAATCATGTCAGATCTAGATAAGGGGAGGTCATTGTGGCTCTGCAGTCATCTTTCATCAGCATTACAATTGACTACAATAGCCCTTGTGCGATGTACCTCAGCAGACACCTCCATCAACCGTAAAGTCCCCAACAGTACCTCACCAGGAGTATCAAAGAGCTTGCACAGATGCCATGTGTTGCCTGTGTTGCTGGTATCAATAAACATACTGCACCTTGTACAATCTGAATGGCAGTGAGCTATGCACATGAGAGACCTGAACCCCAGCACTGACTTACATAGGACAAGCTGTACTGCATGATCCATAACACAGAAGCCACCCCCACCCATGAGTAAACTCCCAGTACAGGCTACCCATAGAGTCACTTATCGATTTTCCTCAATAGGAATCTTGATGAGTGGATGGGAGATGGTAGCTTTATCCTGGGTATCACTGTCATGTCACAGGTAGACAGAGGCACAGTATACTAACCATGACATATGTCATGGCAAACTCCACTTACAATGTGTGTCGAAGGACAAACACACTCTCCGACTAGCATTAGAAATGGACTAGGGCACATCGCTAGTGTTTGAAAATGTACACCTATGTTGTGGAATACACTACCAATGTTGGACAAGCCTGGTTTAAGTAGTTTATATCTGAACATAATGCAACATGGTCAGATGTACACAACTGGCCCCTAACCAGGCTGTTGTGCTCACTATCGAAATGTAAAGCAGTGATAGCACTAAAGCCCAGGATACTGTCCACCACAGTCAAAGTACTGAACCAGTACACTATACAGTACTACAGTGTTAGGTCAGTGTGAAAGGATGTTGACAACTGTATGCAAAGTATCCCATGCAAACCCTGCAGGCACAGTATAATCCAAAGCAGTTGCTACACAACATGACACACAACACACAACCATAAATGGGAGATATTTGTTGAAGTCCACACTCATCCACAAATGTGGTGGGCTGCAGAGTTCAACATATGGAATGCTCACACTGGGCATGCTCAAACACTTTGATAAATGAGACATATGTCAGACAACATGCCATGGGAAAGCTGAACTGGGCATGCTCACACACTTGGGCCAAATCTCAGTTTAGCAGTTGGCCACACATATCTGGTATTTTTACGTGTTATTCCAGAAACCAACCACATTACAGCAGTCTGCCCAGTGCACACAGTTAAATGACTACAGAGACATACATGATATAGTGGATCCCTCCCATATGCAAACATCTTCCACAGATGCACAAGTTGTTCATACAAACAGGGAATGCTATGGGAATAAAGATGTGCAAACAGTCTATCAGCAACAAATAATGTGCATTTGACAATTAAACATATGGGTGTAGAGGTCAACACTAGGCTGTTTGCCCTAGGGAATGACAGCTTAGCCAGAGTGTGCTTGGCGTCTGCCTCCCCACAGGATGCACATTCCCCTTTCTAAACACCGATGATGTCAGCACCCTATAAGTACAGCAGGAGAAAAGAAACCTCCCAATAATGCGAATAGTGCTCTCTGCTAATGCATCTGTCTCAAGTGTCATAACCTAGTTAGGTAGAGGGTTGAATCCTGCAAATGCTCAGTGTTTGTGTGTGTGAGTGGGGTTGGTGTGTGTGCAAGTCTGTGGGAGAGCAATGTCCCTTTTGGCAACTGGGAAAACACACTACAGGATGCACATTCCCCTTTCTAAACACAGATGATGTCAGCACTCTATAAGTATAGCAGGAGAAGGGAGACTTCCCAGTAATGCGAATAGTGTGCTCTGTGAATGCATCAGTCTCAAGTGTCATAACATAATTAAGTAGGGGTTTGAATCCTACAAATGGCAAGTGTGTGTGTTTGGCTGAGTGGGGTTAGTGTGCGTGCAATTGTGTGTGAGGAAAATGTACCTTTTGGCAACTAGGAAAACAGACTACAGGATGCACATTCCCCTTTCTAAACACTGATGATGTCAGCGCCCTATAAGTACAGGATGCACATTCCCCTTTCTAATGACTGATGATGTCAGCACCCTATAAGTACAGCAAGAGAAGTTAAACCTCCCAGTAATGCGAATAGCGTGTTCCGCTAATGCGTGTGTCTCGAGTGTCATAACATAGTTAGGTAGGGGTTTGAATCCTGCAAGTGTGTGTGTGTGTTTGGCTGAGGGGGGTTAGTGTGTGAGGGAAATGTCCCTTTTGGCAACTAGGAGAACAGACTACAGGATGCACATTCCCCTTTCTAAACACTGATGATGTCAGCACCCTATAAGTACAGCAAGAGAAGGGAAACCTCCCAGTAATGCGAATAGCGCGCTCTGCTAATGCATCCGTCTTGAGTGTCATAACATAGTTTGATAGGGGTTTAAATCCTCCAAATGGCAAGTGTGTGTGTTCGGCTGAGTGGAGCTAGTGCTGGCAACTAGGAGAACAGACTACAGGATGAACATTCCCCTTTCTAAACACTGATGATATCAGCACCCTATAAGTACAGCAAGAGAAGTAAAACCTCCCAGTAATGCAAATAGCGCACTCTGTTAATGCATCTGTCTCAAGTGGCATAATATAGTCAGATAGGGGTTTGAATCCAGCAAATGGCAAGTGTGTGTTTTTGGCTGAGGGGGGTTAGTGTGTGTGAGGGAAATGTCCCTTTTGGCAACTAGGAGAACAGACTACAGGATGCACATTCCCCTTTCTAAACACTGATGATGTCAGCACCCTATAAGTACAGCAAGAGAAGGAAAACCACCCAATAATGTGAATAGCGCGCTCTGCTAATGCGTCTGTCTCGAGTGTCATAACATAGTCAGATAGGGGTTTGAATCCTGCAAATGGCAAGTGTGTGTTTTTGGCTGAGGGGGGTTAGTGTGTGTGAGGGAAATGTCCCTTTTGGCAACTAGGAGAACAGACTACAGGATGCACATTCCCCTTTCTAAACACCGATGATGTCAGCACCCTATAAGTACAGCAAGAGTAGAAAAAACTCCCAGTAATGCAAATAGCGCGCTCTGCTAATGCGTCCGTCTCGAGTGTCATAACATAGTTAGGTAGGGGTTTAAATACTACAAATAGCAAGTGTGTGTGCTTGGGTGAGGGGGGTAGTGTGTGTGCAATTGTGTGTGAGGGAAATGTCCCTTTTGGCAACTAGGAGAACAGACTACAGGATGCACATTCCCCTTTCTAAACACTGATGATGTCAGCACCCTACAAGTACTGCAGGAGAAGGTATGTGGCATGGACAATGACTGAGTCATATGTGTCCATGCCTCTGACCGACCTGTATGCTTGTGTTATGTGATGGACCATAGTGCCCCACAGGCATATCACTGTGATCTTCACCTTGTCCAGCCTGGTGAGCGTGACCATACTGTACCGGACAATAAAGGTAGCTAACACAACTGTGGCAGGTGTGTTGTCTAGCCGTACAGGCTGTGAATGGCACACAGGATTTGTGTGCTATGTGTTATGTGTGATGTGTTCAGACATAACGTATGCCTGTGTGCCAGCTGCAGAGGTGTGTGCCGCTCAGGCAGGATGCTATTCTAAGGCTCCATGAATGGCCCAGTGTGTTCACGTGCTTACATTGCTGTCACTGTAGGTCTACATCAGACTGGTATTGTAGTCACTGTAGTATTGCATGCCACCTGACAGGTTATGCCAGTACTGGGTTCAGAGTGCTTAGTCCCCAGTTTGGCTATGTGGTTCCATCTCATACATGTGTTGTACGTCCATGTGTAGGGGAGAGGGTTGACTGTGTACATGTGGCAGCTGTGACATTGCCACATGACCCACATATTCCACAACTGTAGCATAGAGGTGACTGACAACTGACCTTTGAACATGCTACCATAGTATTGTGATTGCCATGGTGATTAACAGCACATAGGGCTAATGGGGAACAAGGTACATAGGTTCATAGGTTCATAGCGTCATACTAGGCAATCTGCCCTAGGGCATTTAAGAACCTAGCCAGAATGTGTTTGGCTGTCGCCATCCAATGTAAATATATCTTGCCATGCCCTTTTCCGAGGTTAGTATACTGTGCCTCTGTCTAACAGTGACACAGAAGTGATACCCAGGGTAAACCTACAATGTCCCATCTACTCATCAAGATTCCTCTTGAAGAGAGTCAATGAGGGACTCTTCCTAACCTGGACTGGGATTTTATTCCAGAGTGAAGTGGGCCTCTGGGTTATGAATCTGTCCCTCCAGCATGTCCTATTTATTTCAGTGCTGAGGCTCAGGTCTCTCAAGCGTGTATCCCGATGGGATTTGGATATTCTCAGGTGCAGCATGCCCATTAATTCCGGGTTCGACATGTTGTTATACATTAGGCACAGATCACCTCTGAACAGGTGGTATGCCACTGAGTAGAGCTGGGGTTTATTTAACCGGTCAGCATATGGCATCTGTTTGAGCCCTTTGATCCTCTTGGTGAGGTACTTGTGGGGTCTTTCCAGTTGCTGCAGGTGTCTGGTAAGGTACATCCCGACAGGGGGATTGTACTCAATTATGGGCCTGATGAGGGATGAGTAAAGAGGCACGATGTCCTCCCCTGATGTAGATGTGAATCCCTTCATGATGGGGTGGGCTATATACAATGTCTTTCTAACCACTTTGGCCACGTGGTTGTCAAATGAGAGATTGCTATCAACTTGGGTCCCCAGGTCCCTAATTACTTCTTCTGTACATAATGGAGTACCACCTATGTGGTACTTTGTGGGCACTTTGTTTTTGCCAAAGGGGATGGCTATACACACTTTTGCATTCAGCTGGAGGCCATGGCTCTGGCACAAGTTGTCTGTTTTTATGATGCCCCTTTGGAAGATGCTTGTGTTGCCTGGAGTGTCGATTATGGCGGCCAGTTCACAGTCATCTGCATATTTGGTCAGCCACAGTCCTTCCGTGTTGGCCTGTATCTCCGATAAATATATACCAAACAAGAGAGGTCCCAGGACTGAGCCTTGTGGGACACAACTCGTAACTGGTTTGGAGTCTGGCATGGCTCCAGCAATTCTAACCATGTGGGTTCTGTCCTTGAGCCAGTGTGCAATCCATCTAGTGACATAGGGGCTTATATTTAAGCTGGTGAGCTTCTCTAGAACGCCCGAGTGGGGTATTGTTTTGAAGGCTTTTGCGAGGTCCAGGTAGGCTGTGTGAACCACCTTCCCCTCGTCAATGGCCTTGGTGACTGTTTCAAAGAAATCAACCAGGTTTGAGAGGCAGGATCTGCCCTTAACAAAGCCATACTGGGTATGAACCAGTGTCTGTAGGTCCGCAATATCTATATCTATGTGGTCCATGATGATCCTTTCCATAACTCTAACTCTGCAGACCAAGCTAGTGTGGCTTATGGGGTGATAGTGTCCAGGATCCGTTGAGGCACCACCTTTCTGTAGAGGGACCACCATTGCTGTACACCACACTTTGGACACATATCCTGTAGTAAGTCTGGGATTGAACAGTAGGTTTATGTTTGGTAGTAGCACGTCTTGGTGGTCATGTAGGACACAGCCCGGGACACTGTCTCGTCCCATTGATGCAGTGTGTATTGCTTTGGAGAGGGCGGCTCTTACCTGAGCATCTGAGATGTCAGGGGGGCAGCACTCTGCTGGGATACATATTTGCCCTTTCAGTGTGGAGGGGGGTGAGAAGTTTGCACTGAACCTGTCAGCTAGAATGTTGGCAATGTCTGTGGGTTTGGTGTTTCTATTGACATTTTGGACTACCTCTGAGCATATCTGGGAATTACCACCCAGGTTCCTAACATAACTAAAGAAAGCCTTGTGATTATCCTTAGTGTCCTGTGCAATTTCTGTCGAAGCTGGCCTTAGACAATCTTATGAGTGCCTGCAGTTATTTGCTAATACTGATCAGTGATGCCTTCCCTATTTGTGAATTTGCTGTATCATTTGGTAGCTTCCTCCTTCTATTGTGTAGTTTGTTTATGGCTGGGGTCCAACAGACAGGACGTCTGCAATTGAAGGATTGGGTCTTGGTTTTATTCAGGATCACATGATCCATGCATTCCTGAAGCATCCATAGAATGCGTTTATAGAGAAATCTGCGGTCTGGTCTGTAGTTTCCACAGGCCCGGGGGCTTTGAAGGTTTCCACCTCAGTTTTGAGGAGTGTGAATTTGCTTTAGAGAAGTTGTTCACTGTGGTGTTCTGGGCAGGGGGTGGGGTCGGGATGTGAATATCCACTGAGATTAGTTTATGGTCCGATCTTACCAGTGAGGGATACACTTCTGGTCTGGAGCATAGAGTCCCCATGTTGGTGATGATCAGGTCCAGTATGTTTCCCCTTCTTGTGTGAGTGGTAACAAGTTGTTCCATAGCATTTGAGCTCATATATTTTAGGAATCTTTGGCCTAGGGTGTTGGAGCTAGAGTCATGCTCTCAGTCCATGTTTGGGTAGTTGACGTCGCCCAGTATAATGGTGTTTGGAGAGACCTTCATATTTCCACTGTTCACAGGATGACCGAGTGCAGTTCTTGGGTTTGGGAGGGTGGTCTGTAGCAGGCTATAACCTGGAAGGCAGTTTCACCCATTGTTAGTTGCACATGGATAGTCTCTGATGCTTGATGCTTTGCCACCAACCTGGAGGTGTGGGTATCTTTGATGAATATCAATACTCCCCCTCCATTTGTGGTTCATTCCAAGTTTTGGGGCTGAAAAGCATGGTATGAGGTTAAACCTGGTAGTGCTGGTGTGCTCTCAGTAGCCCTGAACCAGGCATCTGTTACTACACAGATATCGATGTTCTCCATGCCAAGGAGAGTTTCGGGTGCATGCATCTTGAGGTTTAGACTTCTGGAGTTGGGTAGCATTACTCTTAGTTTCTTATCCCTTGTGATACCTATGAAGGTGGGTTTGTCATTTGAGCCTTGCCTAACATAGGCACTATGGGGGTAGCAAGAGCCTTTGCCAATATCTGAAAGCCCAGGGGTGACAGGTGCAGGCTGTCCCTAGCGAAGCAGGTGGTTCAACAGAAGATGAATATGTGAAGGTGTAGTGCCTGTGATTAGTTAGCAGTAGCATATATGACTGCTCACGTGGACACATGCCAGGTAAGTCATATGCACTGTGTCACAGGCAATGTACATGTGAACAGGACAAACAGTGACATTCTGTCAAGTGAGACATGGACATACATATAATAAGCTATGCAGATGGCACTAGGAGTCCACAGAAGCTCTATAACTATGCATTGCAGGTGTGATCAGTATTCCAGGGTAATTGCAAGCAAACATGCATGCAAACAAAGCTACAGTAAACAGGGCTGCATGTAGTCCATTGTACAACAAACAAGCTGTACCACTTCCAGTAGGTAACACTGCAAATATGCAGACACTATGCACATGTACATGGAAATACATGGGTCAGATGGCTAGGGTCCAGTCTCAGCGCACACAAGTGTACAGACCATGTACTGTCAAGATGTACAATAACTGGATGGAAACCCATGTGCTCATACCTGCAGTAATACACATGTCAAATAACAGACACTGAACCTTCACTTACCATGGGTGTAGACAACAGTACATGACAATCACACCCTTACTGCATCAGGCATGCTGTGATATACCCACAATTAATTCAGCACACAGTACTGTTAACAACATGATACTATTACTACACATCTATGTGGTCACCCTGTGCATCAGCAACATGTTAACCTGTACCTGCACAGTTGTTACAGATTGCAGGAGGTGGCACAGTTTCATCATATGCACAGGGTGTGAACTTGGTATGCCTGAGTCAGCCACCGATACCACCAATTGACATGCATGTGTATGTGTGTTGGTGAGGGACAGCAGTAGAACGTGGGGCAATGTTGATGCAGTGTGTGCGTGTATACGGTAGCCCTAGGTGTTGTCAATTCACATGTGTGTATGAATGCACACAGTTCCACCACATGGCTGCCATATACTGGTGTTTGTGGACAGCCACAGACTGTACCTGCCAGGTCATACAGATCAGTGTCTCTGGCCACGGACACGGTACCTCTGTCTTGCAGGGGTGCTATGGACCGTATCTGGTACCAACCCAGACTGGGTACTGTCATCAGAAGCAGGTGTTCGTTGACTGGACACAGATCCCTGTCGGGCCTGGCCAGAGCCACGTGCACGTGGTCTCCTGGGGCGGTCTGAAGACAGCACAGACCCAGCATTGCTGGGGCTGCTGCTGGCACTACGGGGGTGGCCGCGGCCCTGTTGTCGGCCGCGACGACTGCCAGCTGCTGCTGTTGCTGGCATACAGCCATGTTGATGCCTCAACCTCCCACCATTGCCTTGGCTCATGGACATGTAGTTGTGGAACTGGTCTAATATGTCCCCACAACGTCTGTCTATGACATCAGTGAAATCACGGATGGCAGCCGCAATGTCACGCATACTGTCAGTCATGGCTGTGTGACATGCTGTCAGCTCCCTCAGACCCTGTCTGGTGTACCGTTCCATACATGACTGTGCCTGCATGACAGCCCGAAACATAGCTGAGGTTGTAAGACCTCTGTGGGCACGTCTGACAGGGGCAGTACGCCCACGGATGCTCCCACAAGAACCCCTGGACATCTGTCTGTGTGGTACCATCTCTGGGCCATGCCCATGGCTGCTGTGTGGGGAGGCATGTGCCACAGATACCACATTACCCTGGTCAATGCCCACTGTATGCTGTCCATCACCTAGGGACATTGGTGACAAAGGGTGTATTGGCAGGATAACTGTGCGCATTGATGGGGTCAACAGCTGTGTACTGTCAATTGGCTGACCAAATGGCGGACCCTGGCATACCTTCCTGTGCCATTACATAGATGTCATCATTATCAGTACCCAAGGCACCTGATTCAGGTTCCCTGCTACATGACACCAGAGCAGCACCAGAGCCTGTGGGAGGGAAACAGGAAACACAGTTTACAATGTCTACCCATTACCAGTGATGCACACATGCAGATATGCGCACATGCACACATGCACACATGCGCACATGCACAGGTGCACACATGCACACATGCACACATGCACACATGCACACATGCACACATGCGCACATGCACACATGCACAGGTGCGCACATGCACACATGCACAGGTGCACACATGCACACATACACACATGCGCACATGCACAGGTGAACACATGCACACATGCACAGGTGCACACATACAAACATGCACACATGCACACATGCACACAGTTTCACACAATTGTACAGTACTCAGTATGCGTGATATCAACACACAGACACAGACACACCTACATGCATACAAAGAGCACTACTAAGTGAGCCGAATATTACTATTACTATCAAGACTATTACAGGAATTGTTAATACACACTCACCAGCATGGATAGGCTGCATTGCTGTTACACTGGAGGGACCTGCAGACATGAAGAAACTAATGTCAGTGGGCACAACTGTGCCATTGTTACTGAGTATGATACAGGTCAGTAGTACAACAGTCGACTTTCACAGGTCAGCTGCTAATATTGAGGATATCACACTAGCACATTAAATACTATGGTGACAGCTACAAACCAAGGACACACCTCACACATGCATTAACTACCAGTGTACACAACAGTCAACTATACATATGGCATATTACCTGCACGTTCACTGTCTTGCTGCTGTGTGGCTCCAGCCTCCATCATAATGCATGTCTGCTGCTGTTGTTGTTGCTGGCGGACTGGAGCCACTACACTCATGAGTAGTCCCTCCAGTCTGGTGAGTGGGGGATGTGTAGCCACTCCACCACCTGTGGCGACCTGTTGCCTGTGGATATCCGGCCTTGCTGATGGACATTTCTGATTAAATCACTGCAGTGATGTCGTACCTGCTCATATGTCCTATTATGCGTGCCTATGTCATTTACCCGATGGACCAGGTCTTGCCACAGTGCAGCCCTCTTCTGCTGATTCTGGCTGGTGCAGGAAAAGAGTATTGCATAATCCCGCACCAGGCTCTGGTGTATCTCCTCATCCTCAGCTGTGGAGTAAGTGGGATTCCGTGGGTGAGCCATGTACCTGAAAAAGAAAATAACCTGATATCAGCAATATATATCAGCAGAATTTGGCACACATACTACACATGCTACTCGACTGTTATGATACAACATATCTCTCATATATAGCATCTGTCTGTCTATTGGTGGATACACATGTAAATGGCCAGGTATCAGTGCTCAGCCAGCAACTGTGCAACAGTACCTGGCACACTCCATATGACATACTACCAAACCCCAGCAGTCAGAACACTGATTCAGGTCAAGAGCACCTCCTCACTCTGGGGGTTTGTATCTAGGTACTGTATGGCCTACATCATCAACTACTGTGAGCTGACCACACACTAATTGCCCTGGATATACATATCCCACCTCCACCACCAGCACAAACGACTATAGTGAATAACATTACAGATGCAAACTTTACACTTTGTAACAGTGACATGGTATCCTTTCAGCCCACTGGGCCAGTTGCAGATACAACCCACAATGCTGACCTCTACACAATTGCTTTCTACAGACATCTCCAAGAATGCATGGATCATGCAATCACATATATGACCAAGACACTCTCCACAAAGGGACAGCATCCTGTCTGGTGGACCCCAGCCATAGACAGATTGTATTACAGAAGATGGAAGCTACTGCAAGACAGAGCATAATTCCATAAAGGGAGGGCATGTCTGAGCAGCACTAGTAAGGATCTATTTTCCATCATACAAACATCCATGGGCAACTTTGAGAGGGAAATCAAGAGGGACACTACAGATAACCAGAAGGCATTTGTCAGTTATGTTAGCAACCTGGTCAGAATCCATCCTCTATGCCCATAGTTAGTACACAACAACAAATATTTCACTGACACCACAGATATTGACAACATTGTGGCAGACAGGTTCAGTGCAGGTGTCACCCCGCCCTCTCCCCCAAAGTAAGACATAGTTATCCCAGCTGACTGTAACCTCCCTGTCATCACAGATGTCCAGG
>NC_056741.1:590133131-590158131 GCF_019279795.1 Protopterus annectens
GTTAATGTGTGTGTGTGCTTTCCTTTCACTTTTGCTTGCACTTTGTTGCTAAGGCTTCAATATTTGCCCTTTACAGTCACTACTTGTATGCCTGCTAGGTGTCCTGACTGTAGTGTGCTGCTGTAGCTTTCCTGTTTTCCATGTACATTCACACCTTGGAATGCTTGCTATATCTGCTAGGGTGTTACAGCATGCAGTGTGGTCTGGCCATGGTGTGGGCCTTGACATCTATTAGGGTATTTGAGTATGCTGCTGAGCAGGCCCCAGAGACTTTCAGGTTCATCTGTTATCTGCCTCATGGAATGATACATATCAGTGGGGTACACCCATTAAATTGTCTGGTATGCTGCAGTTGTGACTGTGGGTTAGCATGAGCATATGTATTACTACACTTATTCTGCCATGCAAGTGGTGAATACTTTCAGGACTCCATAGTTACCATTGCATGTGTTGTTACACCTTTCTGCCTACTGTTTGTACATTTCACATGGAGTCTGTGGGGCATCCCTGTAAGTCTTCACTGTTGCTATGTCTAGGCTCTTAACTATTCAAATATGGCGGTGTCAGACCTCTCATGTGTACAAATATTTGCAGGTTGTCCACATTTCTGCCTCATATTTTGGTCAATATCTCATGCACAGCTTTTTCTGGCAAATCACTCTGGGCTCAAGTCAGAATATAGTGACAAACATTCAAGTTTCAAACTTCATACCCTTCCAAACATCCCACAAAATGCAGACCCTGTTACTCTCTGAACTGTCTGCGTTTGTTGTAACATTATTTGTAGTGTGTCCTTGGTTTTGGGCCTTTGCTCCACATATTTTATTACTTGGTCCGGATGTGTTCCTGTAAGAGGTTGTGGGGTATGGGCAGTGATTATCCTGCTGTGAGTACGTGTGTGGCTTGCAAGGTGCTATAGTGACATTATTACCTACTAGCTACCAACTAGCATGGCTGTTTCTGTTCACACACTACTATTATGGAAATCCACTAGTTTTGACAGTAATTCTAAATGACATGCTTTGTGTACTACACATCTATATTCCCTTTACATTCATTCCTACTATTACATGATATATTTATTTTAGCACAATGTTCTTATATAAGAGTCATGGCTTAGTGGTAAGTCATGCAGACTACAGTTTCCAAGGTCCTGGGTTTGGGACTGCCAGTGGGATTTTATTTTGCTTCTGAACTGACTACAAGACCTGTCAATCAAAGTGACTAAGGCACTTTTAAGCAGTTGTAACCGGGTTAATGCTGGTTTGCGCGGAGCTCACGCATGCGCACTGGCGTTTAGCTCCGCGCACACAAGCGCACATCCGCTTACAACCGCTTAAACGTGGTTACTTTTGCGCACACCCACGCTATTTTCTTTGAAAGAAATGAAAATGGGGAGACAGGAAAGTGGTGAAAGAAGGGTCACAAAGAGGGTAAGACAGTAGGGAAACAAGCTTGGGTTTTGTAGGAGGGATATAGGTAAGGCCTATAGCTGCCCATTCCTTCATCAGCAACAGCTGTGCATATGTCTGTAATTTGGTGTGACATTTGATACCTTCCACCCCTGAGAGAGGTGTAAGGACAACAGTAATACTTGTTGTACAGCCAATTGTAATTGATAGTTTCCATGTCTGGTAGACATATGTGCAGAATGGGCAGCTATGTATGGGGCGTAATTTTTTTCTGGGTACAGAGTGCCCTTTTTTTTTTTTTTTCAGGTGAGAGTGGTATGTCAGGTGAAGGAAGTCGGTACAGCTGGGGAGGTAGGTTGGATAGGTAAACAGACAAGACAAATAAGACGCATACAGGGGCGGTGTATGACACATGTGGGGGGGGGGGTTACACAATTGACGGGGATGGAGGTTTGGATATCCAGAGCCCATGAGCCCACAGATGGCAACAGTGGAACTGATATCCCCACCCATAGGCAGTTGCCACTGTTCCTTCACTGCCCAGGACGGGGCTGTGCTGGGGGCTGTGTAGGCCGGGCAACAGGCATGCCCGTAAGTTATGCCACCCATGCCTCAAGCTGGCATAGGGGCTCGAGAACAGAGTCCCAAATCTCCCTACGCACCACAGTCCGGATGCTACGGAGGGTGAGTGGTGGTTCTCCTCGGGCCACACTTGCAGAGGGGGGGTGAGCCCCATCCCCTGCAGCGCTTCCATCCGCAGGTGGCACAGGGCCACCGTTGGAGGGTCCAGACTCGGCACTAATGCCAGGTGCACTCGCCAGCTGAGGTGGGAGAGGTGGGTCCGCTGGAACCTGCCTTCCCTGTTGTCCTATGTTTTGCATTATGTCATGACAGTTTGGGTTAGTGACATATAATACCATTCACAATTAGTTGTAACAGCATGCATTAGTATTCCCATTAACCAAACACCCAGATATTCACACCATTGAACAGCGTGCATAACACATGCATAATTTGAACAGCAATACACAGTCCAACAACATGCAGGGTTAATTGATGGCAACAGGCCATCAGGTTTGGATGTATGAACAGGGCAGATGCATCAACGGACATGCAAATATATATGACCCAACAGGACAAACATCCAGGGGTGTTAATTGTGATTGCACATACCATTTTCACTTGGAATGGGTTATATGTGGTTATAGGGTGGGGTGAAGAAAATAATATTAACACCTTCAAATACCAATACATATGCTGTACAGTTCTAATAGCTACAGATATATACACACTACTGTTCTAACTAAAGTTTCCTATATGATAACTATTTCAACTTGGTGATAGGACTGTTACTGCAACATCAATATACATTTTATTGTTCTTCATACACATTTCATATCTAGCTTTGTTCAGCTACATCATCCTGCTACATTTGCTTTATATAGCTGTAGACAAGTGTGGATGTTTGGTATATCAGACAATCATACTATCTGCATATTGCAGACTGAGAGCAACATATCCAGATTTTGAGATACACATTCCAGATGCAGCAACACTTTGAACAGATTTTGCTGTTTGGTTTGGATTCTCACATGCATTTAATTATGTCTTGACTGCAGTATACTTTATTCAGGGGTTATTACTACTGTATTGCTGGATTCATGACACTTTCTCACACTCTCTCACTTGTTTTCATTTTACTATTCAGGATGGTACTTACTTCTAGACTTTATTGACATGTTTTACCTGTAGTTATTACAATCCTTTCCAGCAGTCTCACTTCTGTCATGTTTCAGTATTTCAACAGGGATATATTTCACACATGTGATTTCATCATCTTCTGCAGCTATACTTTTCAGCCTGCTGCAGGTTGTGTACTATTTTCTTACAGGTGGGGCATTTTTATTTCAGAATTTATGTCAGACATTTTCATTTTTCTGTTGGGCTTACAGGCTGAAACACACTTTTGTAATCAAGCAATACTTGCAGACACTTTCACACTGTTACTTGCACATTTTATTCCTTAGTGACTACACTGCACTCTTTTTCTGACTGTCATACTTTTATATTTCTTTACAGTTACTGGTAGTAGATTACTGACCTGCCTGGTGGCGCAACCGCACCAGCCTATCGCCATAGGCTCTGCGGTTCGCAGAACGGACACCTGCAGCTGTAATATGAATGAAGTAATGTTGGAATACACATCTCCATAATATCAGCTAGTTTAATTTCTTACATACATAATTAAATGTAACTTACTCAGTAGTGGGGCATTGGGCATTTGCTGGGCCTCCTGGATCCAAAGGTTCAGTTGGTCCTGCTTGTGTCTCTTCAGGTCCGCATGGTGGTGATGGACCTGCTCACCAGTCCTTGGAATCCCTGTGGCACTGGTGAGATCATGAGCCAACCGGTCCCACGCCTCAGCTCTGTATGCTCCCCAGAGGACCTGGCCCTGCATGAGTTGGGCCTCATGATTGTGGACTAGGAGCCAGACCATGTACCTGGACTCCTCAACACCCCACCTCTGTGCTCGAAAGCAACTACCCTCTCCTACTCTTGTCATTCTGCCTGCAGTTCAGTTCTACAATCGTTTATGCTGTGTATTCTCGCCTATGGGGCTTATATAGTCCATTTTTTCCGCACATATCTGTGATTGGCCATTTTGGAATTGTATCAACTTCAGTAAACCTGCATTGTCATGCTCCAGTTTGTATTCATTCCTATATATTAGCTATTATTGCATGTATAGGTACTGCTGTCATGGCTTTGTGGTTTGGTACCTTGACTATGGTGTATAGTATCCTGGGTTCAAACCTAGCCACTACTTTTTATTTTTCATGACTGTCTAGACATGCTGAGGGGTGTGTCTGTGTAAAGGCAGTTTTGATATGGCTTGCTCAACGTTGCCCGTTGGTTAGCTTGTTTGCGCGGTGCGCAGCTTCGCGCAAACGGGGTAGGCTGGTTTAAGCTTCATTTGGCTATCAGCACGCATATTACACTCAGCTCAGCTAGGGGCACTTAGATTCAGCGTGTTAAACCACTGCTCAACTACGGGCACTCATTTTGCACCAGTTAAACCACTGCTCACGTACGGGCAGATGCACTCACCCTGTTAAACTGTAGCTCAGCTATGGGCACATCTGGCATTTTTTATTCTTTTGTTACCTCACATTTCTTCAATATAAATGGGCTATTTCATTACATTTTACATAAAATGTGATTTTATGTGTACATATTTGTCAGGGACTTGTTTCGTGCTTATTTTGCTAAAAAAAAAATTGGTGTTGTGGGGGCTCGAACCATGAATGCTTGCTCTTCAGCCAACATCTCTACCGCTACGCTATTGCTTCTTGGCTTACTTTGCATATTTAGTTTTTATATGCTTTCCCACTGACTGCTAACTGTAGCTGCGCTACGGCACGCCAGCAAACGAGCACACTCACGGTTAAACATTTTTACAACTTAAAAAATATATATAACATGTTTATTTATATATTTTCTGTTCATAGTCTGTGGGGGCATGTGTTGTGTTGTGTTTATTCACATTTCCGTGGACTCTGTCGTGGATGTTTACTTTGGGCACTTTTACTCTTCTGGGGGCATGTCCGCTTACAGGGCTTGGCCTACGGACACGCCCCCTACTGTCTTACATGGACCGTGTTAGCCTTAGGTGTGATTCAGCATGCTCTCATGACTATGCAAAGCATGCTGACATCACTCCATTTAACTGCAGCCTCCGTGTAAGAGTTATAACTCTTACACGGAGGCTTCGTGAATCCTGCCCTGTATCTTTCCCTTGAGCAAAGAACATTCTGTCTGAACACTTTATGCTTATCTTTTCTTTTTAATAAACTGTCTTCCATGCTTGGCCAGTAACATTATTTTCCTTTCTGCTTAACTGTCTTTTATGCATAAATGAAACACAATTTATTTTATCCTTTAACCTGTCTAATGTCTAATAAATCAAAATCCCTAATCTAACGGTTGCCCATGAGGTCCCTGACGAAAGTCTACTGGGACCTACTTCTGTAGTTACCTTACATTTATAGTGTTAACTACTGTATTTAGCTTTATGCTACTTGACTTATGATCTGAAAATTAAAAAAAAAAAAAAAAAAACATTATTTGGTAAACCTGCAGTTTTAATTTTGACCACTAGGTGTCACTTGAGCATTTATGCCCTGTTTGGATTAAAGTCTTTTAACTTTATGATTTGAATTATCTTTATGATATGAATAAACTTGCAATTTTAATTTTGACCACTAGGTGTTACTTGCGCATTTATGGCCTGTTTAGATTGAAGTCTCTTAACTCTATGATTTGATTTTAATATATTTAAAACTTGTACATTATTTAACCCCCTTTTTCTGGAGGAAGAGGTCTTGCAAAATTTATTTGTATACTGTACCATACTTTTTCTGAAATTAGCACTCTCTGCAACCGAGGTTTTTTAACGTAGGGTTAGTCTGCAGACATATTATACACTCCTCTTGAATTTCTTTACATCATTTTTTAGCTGAGGATTTCAAAACTTATACTTTCTGATAGGCCAAATTTTCTGAAACATACATAACCCAGTAGCAGATGGTGGTATTTTATTAGCTGTTTACAACCTTATTCCCGGGACTGGACTGGCAACTTTGCATTGTGCCTTTTTATTAGCATCCCCTGCATGCCTTGCATTATTGCCAGATTTACCTCAACCATTGGGCCCACTTGGCTGACCTCAGTTATACCTTTTACCTTAATTTTCTTTTACTGCATTGGATATAGAGAATCCCCTTCTTGGCAGTTGTTTCTACCACCTATTGTATAGCCTATCAAGAATTATGGCTATTTAATTGAAATCTGCACTAAAAAGATAACTTTATAAGTGGTCTTGAAGCATAATTACCATATTCTGTGTTAACTTGTGTCTATGCATTCTATTTAATGCTACTTACTTTTTTTAACATTTATGAATATTTATGAGCTACTGTATAATAGCTTACTAAAACCTATTTTAAGTCTATACCTTTGCATTGTCTGTTAGTGTCCTTAATTTCTGACAAATGTACAATAATTATGTAAAGTGCACTGTAATCTGTAAACTAACAAATTAAGTCTGCCCTGTTATGCCTTGAATGCATTGAATAACTATTACTACCTATTCTTTAGATAACATTTTAATAAGCTTGTAAAAAATAATTCTATTACTTTACCCTTAACTAATGGCTGAATAATGTAATAAGCCTATTACAAATAAGTCTGTTACGTTACCCTTAACTGTCTAAATAATGTGAAGTATTTTGAGATTTGACAGAAATGTACTATACTGAACATATAACTGAACCTACTTATCTTTCGGCTGTTCCCGTTAGGGGTCACCACAGCGGATCATCTGTTTCCATTTCTTCCTGTCCTCTGCATCTTGCTCTGTCACACCAACCACCTGCATGTCCTCTCTCACCACATCTTTATCTTAGGCCTTCCTCTTTTCCTTTTACCTAGCAGCTCCATCCTTGGCATCCTTTTCCCAATATACCCAGCATCCCTTCTCAGCACATGTCCAAACCAACACAATCTCACCTCTCTGGCTTTGTCTCCAAACCATCCAACCTGAGCTGACCTTCTAATATACTGATTCATAATCCTGTCCATCCTCGTCACACCCAGTGCAAATCTTAACATCATTAACTCTGCCATGTCCAGCTCTGACTCGCCTTTTGTCAATGCCACTGTCTCCAACCCATATAACATGGCTGGTCTCACTACCCTCTTGTAGACCTACCCTTTCACTCTTACTGGTACCCGTCTGTCACAAATTACTCCTGACACTCTTCTCCACCCATACCAGCCTGCCTGTACTCTCTTCTTCACCTCTCTTCAACACTCACCATTACTCTGAATTGCTGATCCCAAGTACTTAAACTCATCCTCCTTCGCCAGCTCTACTCCCTGCATCCTCACCATTCCTCTATCCTCCCTCTCATTCATACATATATTTTCTGTCTTAGTCCTGCTGTCTTTAATTCCTCTCCTCTCTAGAGCATATCTCCACCTCTCCAGGGTCTCCTCAACCTGGTCCCTACTCTCACTACTGATCACAATGTCATCTGCAAGCATCATAGTTCACAGGGCCTCCTATCTGATCTTGTCTGTCAACCTGTCCATCACCACTGCAAATAAGAAAGGGCTCAGAGCTAATCCTTGATGTAATCCCACCTCCACCTTAAACGCATCCGTCACTCCCACTGCAGACCTCACCACTGTCACATTACCTTTGTACATATCCTGTACCACTCTTACATACTTCTCTGCCACTTCTGACTTCCTCATACAATACCACAACTCCTCTAGGTACCCTGTCATATGCTTTCTCTAAGTCCATAAAGACACAATGCAACTTCTTCTGACCTTCTCTATATTTCTCCATCAACACTCTCAGAGCAAACATCGCATCTGTAGTGCTCTTTCCTGGCATGAAACCATACTGCTGAGCATTAATCATCACCTCCCTTCTTAACCTTGCTTCTACTACTCTTTCAAATAACTTTAAGCTGTGACTAATCAATTTTAACCCTCTGTAGTTAATGTGGCTCTGCACATCACCCTTATTCTTAAAGATAGCTGCCAAAACGCTTTTTCTCCTCTCCTCAGGCATCCTCTGACTTTCCATGATTTCATTAAACAATCTGATTAAAAACTCCACTGATATTTCTCCTAATAACCTCCATACTCCCACTGGTATGTCCAGGGCGAACAACCCTTCCATTCTTTATTCTCTTCATAGCTGTTCTTACTTCCTCCTTGCTAATCTGTTTCAGTTCCTGATTCACTATCCCCACATCATCCAACCTTCTCTCTCTCTCATTCTCATCATTCATCAGCCCCTCATAGTACTCTTTCCATCTGCTCAACACACTCTCCTCACTTGTGAGTACGTTTCCCTCACTATCCTTTATCACCCTTACCTACTGCACATCTTTCCCAACTTGGCCCCTCTGTCTAGCCAATTGGTACAGGTCCTTTTCTCTCTCTTTAATGTCCAACCTTTCATACAACTTTCCATATGCCTTATCCTTAGCCTTCACCACCTCTCTCTTTGCCATGCAGCTCATCTCCTTATACTCCTGTCTACTTTCTTCATCTCTTTGACAATCCCACTTCTTCTTTGCCAGCCTCTTCCTCTGTATACTCTCCTGTATTTCCTCATTCCACCACCAGGTCTCCTTGACCTCCTTCCTCTGTCCAGATGTCACACCAAGCACCTCTCTAGCTGTCTCCCTTAACAGCTCTGCTGTAGTTACCCAGCTATTCAGTAACTCTTCACTGCCCTTCAGTGTCTGTCTTAACTCTTCCCTGAACTCCAGCTCACAATCACCCTTTTTCAACTTCCACCATTTAATCCTTGGCACTGCGCTCACACTCCTCCTCCTCTTCTTGATCACCAGTGTCATCCTACAACCCACCATTCTATGCTGCCTAACTACACTTTCTGCTATCACCACTTTACAGTCTCCACTCTCCTTCAGACTGGCCCTCCTGCATAGGATATAATCCACTGTGTGCATCTTCCTCTACTGTTTTATGTCACCCTATGCTCCTCCCTCTTCTTAAAATATGTACTCACCATAGCCATGTCCGTCCTTTTTCACAAAATCCATTATCATTTGACCTTCTGCATTCCTCTCCTTAACACCATACCTACCCATCACTTCCTCATCCCCTCTGTTCTCTTCACCAACATGCCCATTGAAATCCACTCCAATCACCAGTCTCTCACCCTTGGGTACACTCACCACCACTTCATCCAACTCACTCCAAAATTTTTAATTCTCATCCATCGCACACCCAACTTGCGGATTGTATGCACTAACAACATTCATCATTACACCATCAATTTCAAGCGTCATAAACATCACTCTATCTGACACTCTTTTAACCTCCAAAACACTCTTGGCATACTGTTCCTTCAGGATAACCCCTATCCCATTTCTCCTGCCATCCACACCACAAAAGAACCAATTTGAACCCACCTCCTATACACCTAGCCTTATTCCCCTTCCATCTGGTCTCTTGCATGCACAATATATCAACCTTCCTTCTCTCCATCATATCTGCTAGCTCTCGCCCTATACCAGTCTTCTGCCAACATTCACATATAACTGAATATGAATGTTATATTATGAAACTTGACTGATATTTACATTAGCATATATTGAACATGTAAAAATAGCTGTGTATATTTTGAAATTAACTAAACTAATACTAAAAGAATAATTTTTGCCAGTGTTAACTAAATACAGATAAAAGCATAACTGAAACTGGTACATGTTATATTCTGAAAAACAAACCATCTTTTGCCAGTGTTAACTAAACATAGATAAAAGTATAACTGAAACTGGTACATGTTATATCTTGAGAACCAAACCATTATTCTTTGAACATAGATATACTGAAACTAATACTATTGTACAACTGTCTGAAAACATGAGAACATTTCGACAGTGTTACCCGAACACAAATAAACTGGAATCTATCTGAACACAGATAGAATGAAAGCTAGTATTGCTGTATAATTATTACCATGAACCTGAAAACATGAGAACATTGTCTGAAAACATACATAAACTGAAACCTAGTATTATTGTTATATAATTGTCTGAAAACATATATACTTGCTTTAACCTATTCATTTTAACTTTAAACAAACATTGAAGAAATAACTGAAACACATAGACAGTCAATTTCTGCTCCACGGCTTTTTGCCAAATTTTGCTCTGCATTGTTCCAGTCACTGATGGGGTAAAGGAAGGCCTGCTTAATGTTGAAGTGTCCTCTTTGTAGTTAGGCTGTTTAAACCTCTTCTTTTTATTTCTTGTGCAAGGCTGGGTAGCTAAAGTTGTTGATTGTATTCAGTATCAGGTCCTTACAATAACATTTGCATCTTTAATAATTATAAACTGATAGCATTGCTTATTGCTTTGACCTTATTTACATTTTCTGCATGAAATGCAGCTTTAACAGCTGTAAACTGGCAGCATTACTTGCTGTGCTGACTTTATTTACATTTTTCTGCATGAAATAAACATACTTTTTCTGCATGAAATAAACATTTGCTGCTAATAAACTCTTGCAGGTCTGTAGACAAACTTTGTTACAATATTTTGTTATTAAAATTTAACACAACACATAATTTTGACATAATGTCCATTTTCAAAATGGTACTGTCACATCGGGACTGTAACCAGAATTTTGCTGTTATTTTTTCAGGTTGATTGGCTTTATTTAAAAAAAATAACCTCCAAAGGCTTGCTGCTGACTGCAGCTACTCTTGACCCTTTAAACCCAGATAGCATGAAACATGCACTCAAGTAATCTGGCAGAGGTCTGTTTGTGACTGAAACTGAAGCTCCTGTATCAAGTAACACATTGTGCAACAATTTCTTTTCCATGAGTAATGAAATGTATGGTCTGCCGTCCTTTTTAACCTGGGGTAAAGTCAAATACACCAACTGATTTGGTGCTGGACTATTACAGCCTTTATACATATTCTGAAAATCTGGTATGTCACTGGCAACATTAACCTGAGCTACAGCGTACTTTTGATTATCCTTTGGGCTTGAACTTTGTACTGGTTTTCTTACATGCCCAAGTTTTAACAAAAAAAAAAACATTTAAATGCTTGGACTGGTGAAGTCTGCTTTACTGCTACAATATCAGTATTTACAGGAAAAATCTTATTACTGGCATCTGGTGCTTGCAAGATCTGTTTCTGTCTCACCACTAAATAAATAGCTTTTTCTAAGGTCTTGGCTGTAGCAATTACATTTAACTTGATAGTTGTATCAAGTTTCTGAACTTATTTTAAATTAAACTTGATGTAGTAATGTAACACTATACATTTCTATACCTATATAAAATCAGTTTTAACTGTTGAACTTTTTTCATTTTGTCTCATGACCCTTAGATTTTAATATACTGTTCTGTGACTGACTTCATTTAACTCTTCAGTAGTACTGAATGCTACAACAATTTATTATTATTGTCTACAATTTTCTTGGATAAACAGTAAAACTGTAAATGCATCAAAATGGATTTTGCCATATAGCCCTATGACATATAATACTGTTGTTTATTCAGATTGCTAGGCTGACTGTAAACCGAACTGATGTGCTTGGCAAACTGCCATTTCAGTATGAAACATGTACAGTCTGAAACTGATTACATAATGTACTCTTTTATACATAGGATCTGAATTTTTAACTGTGTTGTCAACTTTTACAATGTAGCATTGACTTTAAATTTTACATTCTGTAAACTAGCAAACATTATTTTGTCTCTGTCTATATTATGATATTGTTTATGCATTGCAACACTTTAATACAAAGCTCTTAACTAATGACTGCTAAACAAAAATATAATACAAAAATGAATTTGCCAGCTGTAACTGCAAACCCTTTATTTTGCTAATTAATTTGACTGTTAGTTCTGATATACCTTACAAGACATAGAGGCATATGGTCACCCTTTTTTCCTAGCTGACCACATCCAATATGTCTAACACTTCAGCTGTGTCAGCTGAACTGGAATTTATTCTATATTTAACCCATAAATCTGCATGTTTCTGCCATAACCAATTCTTTAAAATCTATACATTTTCACATATCTCTTTACTGAAGTCTAAATCAGACCCACGTTGGGCACCATTGTAAAAAAATTGAGCTTACTGTACTGTACCATAATTAGCTAGAAACACTGTATGCAATGAGACTGAGAAACAAAAGTCTTAATTACCCAAGCTCGTGCTGAACAGGTGCCAGTCTCTCCTTTATGGACCAAGACTTGTGCACTTTTCAGAATGAATTTTCCAAACACTGTAGTTCATTTAATAAGGTTTTATTAGATGTTCACAATATCTGCATACTCTCTTCATTAACAGTAGTGATAAACAATTCAAGTTGCTGCACATCATATTCTGATTGTCTTGAACAACGTAAGCTGACATATTCTCTAAATAACCTGTTTTCTGTACTCAGGCTTGAGTGTTTGACATCTCTAAAACAATAGGTTGAATAAACTTACTAACCTTAACTGAACTGATATCATGAACACAACATATTATATTGCTTCAGTCCATAATTTATTTACTCTTTTTAACCTTGGTCTCAGGCTTTGTCTTATATTGTTCAACATTCCATTAAAGAACATTTTGTAGCTGACAAGATTGTATCTTTCCCTTGAGCAAAGAACATTCTGTCAGAACACTTTATGCTTATCTTTTCTTTTTAATAAACTGTCTTCCATGCTTGGCCAGCAATGTTATTTTCCTTTCTGCTTAACTGTCTTTTATGCATAAATGAAACACAATTTATTTTACCCTTTAGCCTGTCTAATGTCTAATAAATCGAAATCCCTAATCTGACAACATTAAAATGTTCTTCGTTATTTGTCCCTTTTTGCAGCTTCCCATTCATCCTTTTAAATATTATTATCTCTTTACCTGTGCTCATCTTCCTATATGAGTTTGAAGAATGATACAGGTATTTCTCCTAACCACCCACATCCCTAGCCTTGTCTACAGAATATGTGTAAAACATGAACTGTGTTCAAAGTTGTTTAAAGTGTGTCTTCTCTATTTTGAGTCAGTGTCAGAAGCAGCACTACCTTTAAAGTCGTTGATGTGAAAACCAGTGTTCTCCAGCTAATGCTTGCAGCTCTCTGTTAAGGTAGTACCTCAAAGCTCGTAATACTCAGTATTCAGTCATTATACAGACTTCTGAGTAGATTCAGTGCATATACAAGTCACTTTGATACTGCAGTAATTTAATTAAGCTGTGTCTTTTAAAGCTATATATGTGTATATCTCAATTTGCTCTTTGCTTAGGATCTCAACTGGTTGCCATTTCCTGAAGTTCACCAACCACAGCTTCCCTTCCCACTTCAGGCTGTGGCAGACATGACTGACTGAATGATGATGGTTTTCAATGAACCAATATCTTCTTCCAAAATTTGTGGAGTAGAATAACACACTTCCAGTAAGATCTAAGTGGAGTGGCATAACACACTTTCACCAAGGTTTACAGGCACCCTCATGCCCAGATTGGAAGTCCAGGTTTCTTGTGGTGTTATGACATCTGTATGGTCACTATCTTGGTTCAGCAGAGGAACATTATATTCTACAGTTCAACACATTAATGCTAAGGTTTCTCTTTCTTGGAATAAACAAAACAAAATAAAAAAAATGTAATTTGTTGAAAAAACAGGTATTCTGTTTAGCAATGATAGTGTAACCTCAAAGTCAGTATATTTACTCAGGGTGTGGAGAACATACTAACATTGAGAGATGCAGGGAAGGCACTGACCTCCCTTTTAAAAAAATGTTTTAATATTATGCTATTAATATCTAATTCATATATAGTCACCTTCTGATAAAAGGAAATTGTTTTTGTTCTAAAAGAATAACCCTCTACCTTATTTACTGTAATTGTACTGAGTATAATCAAAGTACTGCATATAACAATGATCAATAACTAAAACGTGCATAGACATATTATGATAGTGTCACATCTTTTATGTTTCAGTAAAACTGAGCAGTTACCCTGCAGAATAACTTTTTCAGAAATATATTCAACTATCCATCTTCATAACACAGAGGGTTATGACTGAGTCTTGGATTTTAAGCAGGTTATTAATTTGATCAAGTAATGCATGTTAATAAATTCACATCAGAAGTGAGGTCTGAGGGATAAACATTTTAAAGTCCAGTTCTGAGAACACATTTTACTGGGGACCCACTTATAATGTTTTGGAATACACTGGAAGTTTTAGCTGCCCTGCTTGATATTACCCTTTTAAAAACATTATGTGGTAATACAAGGTATGTGACAGGTATTAAAGCTTTTGGTTGATTAGAGTTGTAATGCTAGCATAGCTTTAGAAAATATAATAAATCCTCTTATATGCATTTAGAATAAATCATGTTATACTAGTAAAAAAAAATTGCAAGAGAACAAAGGTAAGGCTCCAGGCTTTAAAACATTTATTGTCTAAGTAAAATACACTTGGACAATAAATGTTTTAAAGCCTGGAGCCTTACCTCTGTTCTCTTGCTGTTTTTATAAGCTTATCTTTGTTTCTGAGGTACCTGGTCACAGTTGGAACAATTTTACTTCTTAGTAAAAAAAAAAATCACTCAGATGTTGTTTTCTTCGTGGGCAGAGAATGCCATCTTAGCAGATTTAGAATAGCATACCATACATACTTACTAAGTCTTTTTGGATAAAATACCTTAGAATCACATTATTTTGAGTTGGCATTACATTTAACTTCTCTATTGCAAACATTTGTGATACTTGGTGGGCAACTCAGATAGCTGTTCAAATTCACCAAGAGACACTGACAGCAGGGTCAGGATGCATATATGCATTACCTGTCTGGTAGTTAGGACAGAAGAGTATGACAATGTAATAGATTAAAGCTATGAGCTGATAATGAGCTGTTTGATGTAGTCCAAAGTTTGATTCCCTCAGCCTCTGTTTACCCACTGTATGACTCTGAGCATGTCACTTAACCAGACAATGCTCTGGAGCAGTTTGAAAAGTGAGCTAGTCTCTACAGTGGTATATTAGACCGCATGCATAGTAACTACATATGAGCCATGTCACAGTCAATAGGATGTCGGATGTCATGGACAGAAATATATTTACTGATGCAGGTCATTATGGGTGGTCAATAGGACATTATTGTGGCATGATTCAGTGCAAACAGCTCATTAGTAAGATAAATGTTGTACTTCATGATGAGATGCAGTACTACATTTGGTTTCTATGTTATGAACACTGTAGCCATCAGGTTGTATCTGGTACTGCTACAGTGGTACTATACATTTGTATGCACCTTGCAGTAGAAGGGATGTATTTAGAGTGATATAGCTTTCAGTGTGGTGCTGGCTTTCATTCACATTTAGGAATTATGAAGGATAGAATACATTTCTGCTGTTTGGATTACCTGGACTATTCTTTCAGGCATTCAAGTGAGTCTGTATTCATCATTCTTCCTACTGACATCTGCAGGATTAAGCAGGTAGTAATATGACATTGCCTCAGGTCTCCTTCAATGCTTTGAATTACTACCCCACTGCTGTGAAATCCAATCCCTCAGCTTGTTATGATGCTGTCATGCCTACAATACACGGGTCTATATTAGAACATCAAAGTTTCAAAACTTCGAATGTTCTAATATCGAACCCTATTCAGCAAAAGCTGAAAATATCGAAGCAACAGAAAACCAAATTTTTTCCTAGGGAAAGAATTTAGTTGTCCGTTTCTGTTGCTTCGGTATTTTCAGCTCTGTGGTGGAAAGTTATGGGTCGGGTTCAGGTAAGTGTGTGATTGAGTGCAGGTTAGGGTAGTTAGGGTTAGGGCGCGGGTTAGGTATGTGTGCGATTGTGTGAACATGAAGATTAGGGTGGGTTAAGTGAGTTAGGGTTAGGGCGCGGGTCAGGTGAGTGTGCAATTGTGTGGACATGAGGGTTAGGGCGAGGTAGGTGAGTTAGGGTTAGGGCGCGGGTGAGGTGAGTGTGCGATAGTGACGGACCTTAGGGTTAGGGTTTGGGTTAAGGTAAGTGGATAGTTAGTGGTGTGTGTATAGTTTAATGTAGGTTTATGTGTAATATTTTAGGCGTATGTATGTGGATTGCTGTTTGTTTGCTGTGCTTGTGTTGTGTGCATGTGTTTTGGAACAGCAAATTTTTTCCCTAGGAAAAAATTCTCTGTTCTGTATGTTCGATGTTTTCAGCTTTCACTGAATAGGGTTCGATATTAGAACATTCAAAGTTTTGAAACTTCGATATTCTAATATAGACCCCTATACACATCTATGCATTAACTCTTTCAATCACTGGATATGGGCATTCCTGCTACTGCATATGGAGGATATAGAAGGACATGAATGACATTCCTTTAGAGGTTGCAAGTGCTGATGGATACGCTTCTTATAATGTATAGATTTCATCCTAGATGTTCCTTTGCCATGTATGTTCTGATCACTTCTGCTATTAAACTGATATCAGGCACAGATCTCATACATTAATGCAACATTTTATTATTTGTTTGTACATTAACCAGGTAAGTAAATTGAACCAAACAGGACCACTTTATATGTGGCCCAGATTCACAGCCATAACTAAGTGGTAATGACCTCCTTGTATACTTTATATTTCAAGACTGCATAGCACTAGTTTTTTTTTTGTCATTATTCTTAACATGTTTTGCTAGTTCTGCATTTCTTTGCACATTATGCTGGAAAACTAATTGCAAAGATCCTAAGTGCATATCCAGGTATCAGCTGTTTACAACAATATGGGCGGCGCAGTGGTGCAGCAGTTAATGCTGTCACCTCACAGCAAAAGGTTCTCCGGTTCGATTCTTGGCTGGGGTGCCTTCTGTGTGGAGTTTGCATGTTCTCCCTGTGTTCACGTGGGTTTCCTCCCACATTCTAAAGACCTGCTTCTTGAGTGTTTCTCCCCGGGCCTCTGCTGAAAACAGGATCTGTGGAACCTAGTTGGACTTTCCTGGTCAACAAAATGTTAAATTAAAAATAGAAGTCTGCCAGATACTTTATGACTTATTAAAGAATAAAATTAGTTCTCACAGCTATCTACAAAAGACACTGATTCTGTCCACAAACCAATACAGATTTACTAAAACAGTACACAGTGGCAGATTACATTATGGATCACTGTACTTCAGTAAATGCCTTGCTTAGGCATACTTTGAAATGTGCAGTTTTAAGTGTTATATAAAGGGGATGCAGAAAATTTACTTGATGTCAAGAAATAACAAATGGTAGACAAAATTGAATGCATCTGCATTAAATGGTCTTAATGATTATATTAATTTTCAGTGTGCATTGAAGAGATAGAAATTAAAGTTACCATAATTGAATGTTTATGTTATTATTTATAGGAACTTTGTGATGATGTCATGTATTTGAGCCTATTAATTGTCATGTTTATGTGTTATTGTAAGAGTCTAATGAAGTCTACCATTAGAAGGAAGCACATATACTGAGTAATAAAAGGTTTTGATATATTCTGAGTGCTTTGTAGTACTTTTGAATAGTTACTAATCATGCCCAGTTCTTTGACAATGGTGTTTTATTGATTTGTTGTCTTCATTTCTATTCACCATTGCTAGTTAGTTTCATCTGTTTCTAAAATAAATAAATAAATAAATAAATAAATAAATAATAATAGCTTATTTTTAATAAAATGTCTCTGCAGGTGATGATGATTCTGTTCTGTCCACCACCTGACTTGTGTGGATATGAATAATAAGTAATGATAACCCTATGTGTTAACCATGTAGGCCCACTAGACACGTACTCCCTTTTCAAGGGTGACCCAGGAGGAATCCCTAGTTAAGTGATTTGCTCAAGGCAAATGATGGCTGAGGTAATCAAACCCTGTATCACAGGAACTAAAGCTCATAACCTTGAACTATATGATGTACAGGATGACCAGACCATGCAATGTCTTTCATAGACGGGGTGCAGTACTACATACATCATTTTATATACACACACATAAACAACAACTCTGCGGTTGCACAGAGGTGGAAAAGGAAGAAAACTTCACTATCAGTAAAAGTAATTTTCATGAACATTCCTTGATCTTTTTATATTCACTGAAACTGTTCTTAATGAATCAACAGGGACCTCAAAAATCCAACCTGTGGTTTGAATCAGCCCATACTAACTGCTCCTGTCACTAAATAAAACTGAAATACTAATTACTAGTACTGAAGTACTTCTTTAATGTATTACTTCCATGGCATGAAGAAGTTTACCAACTAAAAAGGAGGGTTAGAGAAAATATAAACTTTGGTTATCTCAAGAAGTAAAAATAATCTATCATCTCATGCTGAATGGCCTAGACTATGTATAAGACCACTGGTCTCCCTCAAGGTTGGCTCAAGTACTAGGTGACCTAGGCAGCTACCTAAGGTCCAGTGCTGGCTGTGGGTCCTTGCCATGAAACATTTGCTTACAAAAGTCAATTTTTTTTACTTAAAAAAGACAGTTTTAACTCTAAAAAAAAGCCAGTTTTTACTTTAAAAGTTGAGCACTGCTATGTATGATGTGTATGCATGTCATACATAACAGACTACCTGCTCAACATACAATGTGATTGGAGTGTGCTACAGATTTGATCAAATGTACGAGATTAAGGTTGCAAGTGCATGTGTGTGTGTGTGTGTGTGTGTGTGTGTGTGTGTGTGTGTGTGTGTGTGTGTGTGTGTATGTGTGCGTGTGCATGTGTGTGCGTATGCGTCTGTGTAGGTAAGTACAGGGTCAAACACAGTACCTTAGTTATGGGAGCAAGATCTTATCTTCCACACCAACTGCCAGGCCTCCTTCAACTTCTGTTTTTTTTTTTTTCAGTAAAGCACTTAGGATCACAGTCTGTCAATGTTAGGCATATAGTTTCATAGTTTTGTGGTTCGTGAAATGCATGATGTTGTTCTTTTAACTTTCTAACTGATTTAAAGTTCTTATTTGTCTCCACTTTTCAGAATATCTCTGATTTTGCCTCATATTTATGCCTGCCCTGTCCTTGAGCAAATCACTTAAACAGTGCGTTGAGGCAACTGAAAATTCGGGCTTGGCTCTTCATTGGTCCCCTGGACTGCAAACCTGGTTACTACCCACGAATCAGAGTAGTTAACATATAAGGGAAGGAAAGTGACTGTAGTAAACAGGAGCATCATCATATAAACCATGTTCTTTGGAAGTTATTATTGGTTTCCTTGTTCTGTTGAATGTTGACTGGATGATTATTATTTAGCTGTGAATACCTTTGACAGCATAACATTTTTGAGTTTATTGTTAATATTTTAACTATTAATACATTTTAGTTTAGCTTGTTTTTTGAAGGCATGTTGTTGTTTGTCTTTCGGCTTTTCCTGGTTAGGGGTCGCTACAGCGGAACTCCGGTCCGCTAATGATTGACAGTTGTTTTCTTTTATGGTGTTGAGTTGCAAGCCTGACCGCGGGGAGGACATGCAGACTCCACACAGAAGGCATTCCCAACCCAAGCCGAGAATCGAACGGGAGAGCCTCTTGCTGTGAGGCAACAACGCTACCTCTGCACCACCGCAGAAGTCATATGGGTGTGAAATGCAGTGTTTTGGGTCCACAGCAGTTTGTCTAACAGTTAGTGCAGATGAATATGGCAATGAGCTGTTAAAGAGATGTACATAGGTTCATAGGTTCATATTTATATACTAGCCTAATGACCACCAGGGCCTTTATAATACAATTCAACCCAATTGTGTCCCTATGTTTCATGGGCAATTATTAGGAGGGGATATGTTAGTTACAAAGTTTCTAGAGGTTATATGAGGGTATGTTAGTTTGGGAATTACTGTCTGCCTTTGTCTATCAGAGACATGGGGGCCAAACCAAGGGTGAATTTCCAATTTCTCATACATTGGTCAAGGTTACACTTAAATAGGATCAGGGATAGACTCTGCTTCAGATGGATGGAGAGCCTGTTCCAGAGCATGGGGATTCTCTGAGACATATCTGCCTTGCCGACATATCTTATTTATGTCACAAGAAAAATTTAAATCCTTGGATCTAGTGGCTTTGATATTGTTCATTTTGCAGATGTGCAAAAGGTCCATCAGAGCCAGCTCCATGGATGTCTTATATGTCAGGCATAGAGTGCCTCTCAGTAACATGTAGGAGACAGAGTATAGATATATGGCTTTAAGACAATCTGTATAGAAAAATATGTTTATACCCTGGATTCTCCTGGTAAGGAACCCTTTATGTCTGCTTGAGTACAGACATGCTGCATTTTGTAGCCTAAACAAGTTGCATTTTAATAATATCATTTTTGAAATGCCTTCTCTACAGCCTCCATCAACTGCAAAGGGGATGATATTTGTTAAGTCACGTAACTCGCATTATTTGGGGTGTTTTTCAGAACTATCTGATCTTCAGCATCCAGTATGTAGTTATTGGTGCATGGTTTGATTCTCTCAGCCTTCATTTGTCCTTTATGTCACTCTGCCAAGTTACTCCAATAGACAGTTTTCCCGGGTTTCTCCTGAAAAGAGGCACTTGTTTCCAGTGGGCTGTTGCAGGCTGAAGGAAATGCATTACACATTTTTCTTTTGAATTCCTGCACCCTTCACATTGACATGTTTGCTGTTTGAGCATGAATGTCAGCATGACTCTTGTTAATGCATTTTCAATAAATGTGAGTTTCAAGGTAAGAAATGTTTACTGTTTCTCACATTATGTCTGTTTTCAATGTGAGAATGCTTTGTTTAGAAAATGGCTACCAGTGTATTTGCTGTAAAATTTGAAATAAAAGTTTTAAATGGCATCCAGATCTATGTGATAATTGTGAGTAGAGAAGAAAATAATTGGAATAGTGTTTATTTTAATTGGGGAGAGAATGCCATCTAATAAGATATTGCTGTCAGGGCCTGTTTCATTACCTTGATAGGATTCCATTTATCCCCAATCCAGTCTTCTTGACTCTGGAAGTGTATACTGCAACAAGGTCAGACCTGTAGCATGATATCAGCTAGGATAGGTATTGTTGGAGACAGAGAAGACATAGGGAGGTCAAAAATATATAGGCATCATGTACATATGTAACCCCCCGCAAACAAATAGTATGTTGTGCGCAATAATATTTCTGTATGCATTTATATTATCTTCAGTTATTTAGCTTTATGCATTGCACAGAAGAATACATTAATTCATTAATAGGACTGGATTGTGCTATATAGTTTAAACATGCTGCATTTATTAGTCTAAGCATGTTGCATTTTAATAATATAATTTTTGAAATGCCTTCTTTACAGCCTCCGTCAACTGCAAAGGAGCTGGTACTTGTCAGGTAATATAGTCTGCATTATTTGGGGCAGTGATCAAAACTGTCTGAACTTCGGCACCCAGTATGTAGTTATTGTTAAATATTACTGTAATATTGGAGGGAATTTAATAAAGCCTACAGTGTTTTTTTTTCATGTAGGCATTGTGCTGTGATGCTTACATGGATGCGAACATATTAAGATTCGGTAAGCACTGCTGAGTGAAAAATTCTGTGGCATGTAAATTACCTCATAAGCAGATGAATCTCATGCAAATGAGGCAGGTAGAGAGATCCAACATCCAGAAAGGCATCTGTTCAGAACATGTGTCAGTGTCCATAGTGTATGTGGAAAAATTCCTTGTACAGGAGTCTAGACAGACAAAAGGGGGTGTAAAACTGCAGAAATATGGACATAAATCCCCTGAAACTGTAAGACCACATACACATATGAGCAAAGCTATTAGTCTGTATGTCAGAAAGATTAAAGGGAATACGTTAAGTCAATATATTTCTTTTTAATAATCTCAGTATGTTTGCACTACGTGCCACAGTGCACAAACATGCTTAATCGAAAAAAAAAAAATCAGAACAAAAATAATTTTATAGTATATGACAGAAATCATTATAGAACCTTGTATGGGGGTCCCTACAATTTTGCATTGCCGCTGTTGCTAAGTTGATAGGGCTATGAAGCGTGTAGTTTCTAGGCTGTCAGCATGGATAAGTATGCAAATGAGATAGAGTTATCGAATAGCAGAAAGGAGTACATGTCCACATATCCCATTCATGTAGGGTCTTACAACATGACCATGTTGATGTTTACTCAGGATGTGACTGACATTGGGGGGGAGTCCTCTCACTTCTAAGCTCTTTTAAGTTTAGGTGCATGTGTTTGCGTGGTGTACCATCTGGCTGAGCATCTTCTTAAAACCGGATGTATTCTGTTAAAAAATCGTGACCTCTGTATAAGATATGCTGGGTGGCGCAGTGCTGTGTGCAGTGGTGTGCACTAAAATAGGGCCATTAAATAATGTTAATTATATTGTAGGCAGGTGGAATGCATCATAGTTAGCTAACCACACATTATGCACCTACAGCAGAGCTGTATAAAGTATGCATATACCCTACATTCTGATTTTCCCCTCAATACTCTGGACCATTGGAGTACAGACTTGGGAATTTTAACTGAGATAATGCTAGGGGCTGCTGCAGGTCTGCTACATCTGTATATGCTAGATGCTGAAGTCAGTGCTGCTGGTGCTGCTGACAATAGGCCTGTGCAGAGAAGGAGAAGAGTGTTCAGGCCCAGGGCAACCTTTCAGGAGCTACATGAGCTTTGCCGCTCTCAACTCAGACCCAAAGCCAACAGAGGGGAACCCATCCCAGTGGAAACATGTCAGGCAACCCACACAACCTGTACATATACCCCTTAGGATACTACCTACAAGTACTTTCCAAAGACCAACTGGGGACATGATAGGGGTCTCACAGGCATCTGCATCCAGGATACTCTACCACTTCCTGGATGCCATGCTACCACATGCCAGTGAGCAGATAACTTTTCCCCTCACTTCTGAGGTGAGGGTCAGCAATATGCAATGCTTTACCATGTAGCACACTACACCTTGAAGTACTGGGTGCCATAGATTGCACTCATGAACACATCAATGCACCACCTGGTGAAGAGGATTAAATCTACGTCAACTGCAAGGGGTACCACTCCATCAACTGCCAGGTCATTTCTCCTGAATGTGTGTGCTGGCAGCCCTGGCAGTTATCATGACACCCATATCTAGCATGCATCACAGCTGCACCAGATGTTTGCTAGTGGGGACATTCCATACAGCCATTTACTGGGGGATGCTGCCTGCACCCTGGAACCGTGGATGATGACACCCATCAGAAATGCACACACACCCATGGAAGATTGCCATAATGAGGCAACTGCACAAACTCGGAACATCATAGAGCATGTGTTTGGGCTTATGAAGTCACGGTTCCGGTGCCTCTATATATCTGGTGAAGCACTGCAGTACTCTCTAGCCACATGTGTACATATGTTTATAGCTTGTGTTATGCTACACAGTCTGATTCTGTGGAAACAGCTGCAGCAGGATCAGCACAGCGACACTCACAGGAGGACTCAAAGGAGAAACCCCCTGCTGATGTGCCTGTGGTCCTCAGTATGCCATGGCTTTGGCTAAGAGACAACACAGCACATTCACTGGCAACCTAGGGACTGGCACCTTACTCTGACTCACATACATACGTTAAACGTGATGCCAGGCAACCCACACAACCTGTACCTATCCATGTATTGGCTGTGTACTGCTTGCATCAGAGTCATCCCTGAACTACAGTTCTGTCAACTGCTGCATTCACAAGGTAAGTCTCTAGCCTACACAGTACTTGTACGGATTAGTGTGATATGGTATGGTATGTATAGATCTGCTACTTTTATGTAAGTAAATGTTTGTCTTTTCAGCTTTTCCCAGTTAGGGGTCGCCACAGCGGAACTCCGGTCCACTAATGATTGTCAGTAGATTTTTTTTTATGTTGCCAGCCCGATGCCCAACCTTCAATGAAGGTACGCCCATTCACGCATGTCTTTCGAATGCCACTCGGCCACGAGGAGGACATGCAGACTCCACACAGAAGGCACTCCAGCCGAGAATCGAACAGGAGAACCTCTTGCTGTGAGGCAACAATGTTACTGCTGCACCACCACAACTTACTGAACATTTATGTAAGTAAATATAGTGGGCTATTTGGACAGAAGTAACATCCGCATGGGACAATAGATATCCAGTCCACTATCATGTGTTCTTTAATAGTCACTAGGCCTCATACATAGAATATTCACTACATGAGTCAAGGGAGATGTTAAACTGAGGGGCTACACGATATTTGGGCTACTGTGTATCCCAGCAGAGCATGCGGTGTTGTTCCCCCTCCCTCAACACAGTAGTGTTCCGATATAACTGCTGTAACAGTAAGTCATCAATGGTATATCAGCAGTCCAGGCAATCTCAGGACAGTAACATAGAAATCATACAGTGTATGTCTCACTTAACGCAGGAATAACAATGTACATATTTATGATGTTGATTGTGTGATGAATAACTACTCTCTTTCTGGCAGCTTGTGTGGATCAGTGGACTAGGGAAGTTAGCATGGGTGATGGCGTTGATGGTTCTAATCTGGAAGTATCCACATCTTTTGGAAGTGAGGTATTATTATGTTGGTGTGTTTACAGACTGTCCGTCTGTGTGTGGTATAACATTATTAACCTTTGTTGCACATTAATTACATCAGACAGCTGAAGACTGCCATGGACAATTGGAGTGAAGTGCAGTACTGCACATACAGGGACAGAAGTCATTGTCTGTAACACATACAAATTCCGGACTGGAGTACAAGTAGGTGTGGCCTGAAGTCAGTTTATAAGTATTGACAATCCAATTGGGCATGATCATAACTTAGTAAAACAGAACACAATTCTGTTGCCCCTTACCCTGAATGACCTGTTATGTATCGATATGTCCATACATACATACATACATATATGTATACATCTGTCACTATCTCTCTCTCCCATAGATAGTATATATATCTCTATGTATATACAAATAGAGATATACCTATATATATATATATATATATATATATATATATATATATACCTAGATATGATTATATATATAAAACA